>NC_089580.1:165073064-165373064 GCF_019320115.1 Miscanthus floridulus
CCCTGGCCCATCTGATTATTTCGTTCATCAAGAAACCAACCAAATCTCCTTCAAACAATCTGTAGTAGATTTGTCCTCCTAGAATATCAAAACCCCCTTCAGAAACTAGCCCAAAATGCCTAAGGGATAGAGAGATTAGTTTCGTAGAGTATCTGAGAAAAGGGTGGAGATTGGGAGGTTCATGATTTGAATCAATGTTTGACACTCTCGCTGTCCGGGATGGAGAGAAACGATTCACTCTTGATTTCCGCATCTTATTTCTGGTCCAATGCCCTGAACGTTTTTGTTTTTTGTCATGGTCCAATGACCATCACTCTAGCCGATGTTTTCATGTTGACCATCCTTAGAACTAGTGGATCAATGTAGCCTTATGAGTACTTGAGTGCTGGTTCTAAGAAATTGGCCAAGATATCAGACTACACAGGATGGGCAAGCTACATTATGAACCACATCGGAGATGAATCAGTTGTTAGCGAGAGAGAATATGTGGCCTTTCTGAGTATGTGGCTAGAAAGATTCATCTTTTGTCGGTCATCTTGCGGTCTAACTTACAATCACAAACTTATGGCAGAGCATCTAGCAATGGGTAAGGATATCCCCCTTAGGAAGTATCTATTAGGAGCTGCTTACCATCTGATACACCAGGTAGTTGCCCAATTACTGAAGAATGAACCACTGCATACTATTAGTGGCCCTTAGTGGTTGATACAACTGTGGCTCAACCTGTATATGCAAAAGATTGTAAGGCCTGATTTTAGAAGCCTGAGTTTCCCTTCTTTCAACTTTGATGAGAAATATAAAGGTGAAGAAGGAAGAACCTGCCAATGCATGAGCTATGGTGAGGCTACATCGGCCATAACAATTGATATCGATATTGGTCATCTCTTTAAAATGTTTTACAGAGGGTTTGATGTAGGCATCCTGTGGCAGAACCACCTAATCTAATGTCTCCTAGGAGTGCTTGTCTTCCATTAGACACTAAGCACCTAAAGGAGAAAACTGAATTACTCGGTTCCGTCGGGCACACCCCAAGGGAGAACCCAAAAATCCACATTTTTCCATTAGAATCACAAATAAGAGAATAAAGCTTACATCATTTTTAACCATTTCTTATATCACTTTTAATACAACATCTAAGTATAATAGTGATTGTATAACAACAAAATGTAATCATCTTTTCAAAGTTTATGAACAATTTAATTGAACAGCGGAATATAAACATATGATCAGAATTATGGCAAAAATAAATATCTATTCATGAAGAAACATTGATAGATGAACTATGACAACAGATTATAAAAACTTCTATTTATAAAAACATTTGGTGAGAGTTATAAATAAAAACTATGATCGCAACATAAAGAAAATCCTCTCTGAGCCTCCCAGGAGGAATCCACACACAAGAGTCAGCTCTAACATCCACCTGTCACCTATAACAGGGGGAATAAAACCCTGAGTACTCAATTGTACTCAGCAAGACTTACCCGACAGGAGGAAAGAAAAGACTCCAAGGATATGCAAGGCTATCTGCCTTATGGGTTATTGTATCTACAAGAAGCATTACTAAGCGTGCGTCCATATATTCGATTTTATTAACAGCCGCATTAGTTCATTAACCAACCATTCTATGTAAGCACCTGTGCTACTTTCAAGCAGGTGGTAAGCAATCAGATTTTCTTTTCCATTCCATCTTTCATCTTCCAGTTCTTACTACGGTGCTAGGCCCCAAAACAGGCCGTATCGGATCGCCCGACGATTCATGAATCAATGCCCTCAGCTGGGTACCCCGAAAACACATGCCCTGCTTGTACCCAAGGCACAAGCAGGACTAACCCATCACTCTCCTGTCCTAGGTGTCTAGGTTCCTGTTCAAACTAGGACTCCAAGCCCCTGCCCCTGAGTCCCGGACTCAGTGCGGTGCAAGGACCTCCTAAATCAAAAACCACCAAGACAGTCGGTCCAGAAAGAGCCGAATCCATGACAAGAGAGCAACAAGTCTTCCAAGCGCCCATACCCAAGTATGTGCTCAGGATAATAAGTCTGTGACTTGCCTAGAGTCTTATGCAACGACCGGCCCTTAACCGACACAAACAGGGAAAGCAGTGTAACCAAGCCATGCCCCGCGTCCACGGCGATACAACCTCTTACACCCACCAATACCCAAACCATATCCCTACCTGGTCACTATTTTTCCTTTCCACCATTTATATTTTTCAAGTGATAATAATACAGTAATATATTTCCTATATCTCGCGAGTGACAGCAATCACTCGACTTCTACCGGAGTCCTGTAGCATAACAATTTACATGACCCTATCATACTAGTAAGACTCATAGGATAAAGATATATATATATATGCAAGTGGGTTTCATTCAACTCCTTAAAACTTAATGCACAAATATAATTTAAACTACAGAAAAGTAGAGGTTATGCACCGAGGCTTGCCTGGGTAAAACATTATCAGAAGTTAGCTTTCCATCATGGCGACACGATCACCAAAAGCACCATTCCAGCAACTCCCGATGACTCCGCGATCCATCGACGTCCCTATTATGATATGCAATGCGATGCAATGCAAAGACGCAATTAATCATCTGCAATCGTAACTCATAAATTACGATTTACGCCTTTCAAGTTAAAGAGCTAGTTCTAATGATGATCGTACTTAGGCTATGTATCCACATTGTCGAATAAGGCGTTACTTCCCAACAAATATTTTAGTTATACAAACCCAAGTTATTTCTTTATTTCATTCTATTGATTTAACCATTATTCAAAATAGGGCATCATTATCTATCTAGCAACTAATTATTTCGGAGCTACAAAAATTATAGTGAGTACCTAATATTGCTAGGAGCCTACTGTAAAAATTTTAGATCCAACACTATTACCAATTTATCACAACAATTCCTACAAGTTTATATTTTTACAATATTAAGTACCTTAATTTAATTATATAGCTTCCAAGAACATTATCAAACTATATGAACAAAATATACTATTGGGTGGATCATGATTTTAGGAACTCAACAAAACTAGTTTCATAATTTTTGGACAACTACACAATTTTATATTGATTTTACAAGTTTTACCTTATAAGCTAAATCAGAATTTGCTCTAGAAATCGAAAAGGGCCAACGACCGCTAAGTAGTCCAGCAGCCCTAATGCCGCCTAGGCGCGTAGGCAGCGGCCCAAGCACGAGTGGCACAAGCCGACCCAGCGCACGGACAGTGGCCACCGGCCAACCCAATAGCGCGGTAAAGCACGGCGGCCCAGCAGTCCCCAAGCGACGCGCAGCCCAGGCGGTAGGCGGACGGCCCACAGGTGCGCTCGATCAATGGCACAACCGACTAGTAGGCCACAGCCTAGCAATCCGGCCCACACGGTTCGGCGACGGCACATTTGCCAAGAGGCCCCTGAGCTTCACGCCATGGAGACTGGCTTCCCGATGGGCGACAGCCCTGAGGAGCATGAAGATTTGATCAAAGAATTCATCGATGCAGCTGAGGCCATTGTGGACATCACATCTACTCTAGATGTGGTGAACAAGGTCTTTGCTTAGTTTGTACTTAGGGTGAACTAATGAACAAAATCTCTTGCTCTTCCATGATTGTCTCAGTGCAATGCCCTTGTATATGTTATGAATGTCTTCGTTTTTGCTTTTGCTCTATAGGCAATACATATCGTATCGGCTCTTACATCTTCAAGTTTATTTTGAACTAAAGGCGATACCTTTCTAGTATCAGTTATTAGAGCCAATGACTAAACAAATCGGCTATCAAGTGTTGATCAAACGCTAGGATAATATCCCTTCAAATATTTTTTATCGATCGCTATTGATAGGTTGCACTAGAACTTTTCAGACTAAAGGTTAAACGATCGATTGATCTAGGCCAAACATCTTATTAAGTGAAACAAAACTTCCTTTAATAGATCTATCAACTCTGAATTGCACTTATGATTCGACTTAGCGCTCACACACGTAGGCCTAAGCCTATTTCCAGTACCAATACTTATTCTTCCTCAATCCAATGGCCGACGTGAAGCTATGACTATCCACTAAAATAAACTCTCAGAGCCGATTACTTGGACCGGCTATTAGCCTTCATTACTGATCTTGATGAAGCCTTCTTCCCATAACTTGTCAGAAAAACACTCAAAGTCTTCTAGCTCCCAAAAGACTAGATCGGCTGTTGTGATACTTATAGACTCATCAGTGTGAACCAGCTTGACATCATCTCCATGCCATTGAATCAAACACTAATGCATGGTCGATGGCACACAATAGTTCGTATGAATCCAATCACGACCAAGGAGTAAACTGTATGACCCTTTTCCATTGATGACAAAAAAACATGGTGAGCAGAGTCTTACTCTTGATTGTTAGTTCGACGTTCATTGCCCCTGGGTTATAGATGCATTACCCCTAAAGTCCTTAAGCATCATGTCAGTCTCAATCAGATCTCGTGGTCCCTTGCCAAGTTTACAAAAAGTGGTGTAAGGCATAAGATTGATAGAAGCACCTTCATCCACCAACATCTTATTCATCACCTTTCCATCAACAAAATATTTTACATATAAAGCCTTTAAGTATCGATGTTTGGCTGGTTTATCAAATATATCCTGTTGTATAACTGTCAATTTGGCAACTATCTCCTCATACTCTGATTCATCAAAAACTGAGTAAACTTCTTGATCTACTAGAGCTTTGAACTCTGACGGCAACAGAAAAGCTATTTGAATATTAGCCGATGGTTGCCTCCTATCGGCGGTGTTGCTTAGCATGCCATACTTGAGGTTTACTGGATGCCTGAGCCTGTTCTAACTGTCTATTCCTTAGGCGTTGTACCATTTTCTTTTGGCTTCTTGTCAAACCACCTGGACACCATTAGCCTTCTTGCCAAACACATCCTTCTTCATTACTTTCTTCTTCATAATCAGCCTAGTTTTTATCAACAACTCGTTTTCCAAGCTGATCATGAACGCTTCCATTTTTAAGCGTCGATCTATGTTATTATGATGATACGCATCTTGAGCAAGGATAGACCGGCGGTTGGCTTGAGATTGCCTAAACTCCCAATATTGTTCCCTGCACTCTGGATAGTTATTTCTGGTAGACAATTTCAAACCTTTGTTCCAGCAATGTCTGAAGAAAGGACAATTTCAATGTGATTCAGCTTGCTTTCTTTCACACCTCTCTTTTTTCTGTTGACGCTGGTATTCTTACTCTTCTAACTAATGTTGATAATCTTTTTTCTTCTGTCGTTGCCATTTATTCAACAGAGTTCGACATGTAACCCACAGCTTTGTTGTCCCATCTTTTGATGTTTCTCTCTGCTCATATTGACTCTTTTACTCATCGCGACATCTTTTAATTTCTCTGTATTCGTCAGCTGATATTTACATCTCAGGATCGACTGTTCCAATTTCTCTTGATTTGGTTGATGTCAGGACCTTAGTCTTTCCTTTGAGCAGCATAGCATCGATCATGTTTTGATCTCCTAGGAAAGGATTATCATCAACTTTCATCTTCCGAGACGTATCAAATTTGAGCCTCCCTTACTGAATAACCCTCTGTATATGCTGCCGGAAAACTCTGCATTCATTAGTAGAATAAGATGTAGCATTGTGAAACTTATAGAACTTCTTATTTTTCAATTGATCAGGGGGCAACATAACATGATTATCAGGCAACTTGATCGGTCCCTTCTCAAGCAAGAAATCGAAGAGCTTGTCTGATTTTGTGACGTCAAAGTCATAACTCTCCTCGACTCCTCTTCTCCAAGGATTTGACACCATTATTGTCTTTTTGCCCCAATTTTATTCAGCTGCGGCAACCTCTTCTTCTTCTTCATCGTCTTCATAGCTATCATCGACTGAATATGGATTATAAGCTTTGGCCATTGTGGTACTTTTCTAGAATCGGATATCTCTGCGCATACTCTAAAATTGGCTATTGAGCGCTGTCACTCGTTGAACCAATTGACCCAAGTTATCAAACTCTTGTCCCAATAGCTTCTCTTTTCACGTTGGCAATATTCTTTGAACGGCTAAAGTAGCTAGCTGATCATCAGCCAAGTTTAACGAGAAGCACAAATTTATAGTCTCTTAGAACCTCTGAAGAAACTCGATGCCCGATTCATTAGTTCTCTGCCTTATAGTTGTCAAATCAGTAATCTTCTTTTCTCTAGTCCTAGTATAAAAATATGTATGAAATTTCTTCTCTAGGTCAGCCCAATTGGCAATGGAGTTGACTGACAGTGATAAAAAACCAAGTGAAGGCTGACCCTGACAGTGATAGGGAGAAGAAACAAAATCGATGGGCCTCTTCAATGGATGCCTCATCCAATTGTATAAGATACCGATCGACATGTTTTATTTTGCTTGTGTTGTCTTGGCCAGTGAATTTGGCAAACTCTGGGAGCCTGTAATTTGTAGAAAGAGCGACCAAATCGTACCATTCTGGATATGGGTGTTTGTACGAGAAGGTCAACCCTTTAGACCAAACTGATTCTTTATCATCTCGGTCACTCTCAGCAACAACTCAACATTTGAATTTGGATTTCTCTGCACCTGCTGACCCGTTTATGGATTAAAATTCTAGGTACCTTGGTACCCTAGATTCGGAATCATGTGAAGTGTATTGTAATCTGTGCCATAATGATACCCTTACGGAATCTCTATCTGATGGGTCCTCTGCTGGTTTGTTGCTTGAAGTATCTGGTTATAGACATTAGGATCTATATCTCTACGGATCCTTTAAATTGATGGTGCTTTTTTTTTGAGCCGACGATGATATGTGGCCTGATGTGCCAAAATTAATTATCTGGTTTTGACCTTGCCCCGTCGGCTATTGCACGTGTTGCACTAATGATCTAGGATTATACTATATCTGATTCATAGTAGCACCTTGAGCTTGCTCAGATAAACTCTGAACTGCCTGGACATCATCATTACCAGCTGGTGCTGCTTCTTGATAGCTGGTACCGACTTAATTGGTTCCCTGAGTCAACAGATATGATTTTTAATTCCACGACACCATGAAGGAGGTGTTTTCATTTAATTCCATAAAAAAGATATGATTTTCTAAGATATATTAATCATATCAAATCATATTTTTTTGCGGAATTAAATGAAGATAATTTTTATATGAAAATTATAGATCTCGACGAGATCTACAACCTTCTAGTTTTGAGTTTTTTCATTTGAAGTCGTTAAGATGCTAAAAAAATTAATGACATATTTAGACTTAAGGGTATTTTCGACTTTTCATACCTGCAGTTTAACGGCGTTAGAGCCTAAACTGACGGTAGTGGCATGGAGAGCACAAAAAAGTTGGAGCAGTGGCGTTGAAGACCGCTGAACTTTTTCAGGGGCACACATGGCGTCGTGATTTTTTTTTATGACACACAGGGAATTCAAAAAAAATGGAAAAAACGCTCCCCAACCCCTGGCTCCACCGCTCGACCAACTCGGCTCCCGCTCCGCGCACCGCCGCTGCCGCCGCCGCCGCCGCCAGCCCCTCTCCCACCCCGCCGTCCTCCCTGTTCTGCTTCCACTTCCCGCTCCCCGTCAGCCCATCCAATCAGCTGCGCATCTCGCCGGCGACCTCCACCGCTTCCATCTACAACAGGTCATTCGTTCGTTTGGTAACACGGAACACCACCTAGGGTTTGAGTTTCCGTGAGAAATATAACTAGGATTTAATTGGGGTTTGCTTGGTAACACACACCACCCGGATTAGGTTGTGGTCAGATTTTGGTTTAGGCTGGATTAATGAATTTTTCTACTGTGCGTGTACAGCAGATTTGTTGTATATTCGCGTTGGGGGTCTGTTTGGATAGGTATTAATTGGGATCCTGAAAGTTAAGTTCATGTAATATGCTATGTTGTGTTCGATTTCAGTTTAAGCCAGATTAATGAATTTTTCAACTGTGGGTGTAAGATTTGTTGTGTATACGTGTTCTAGCTCTGTTTGGATATGTGACAATATTTGGGATCCTAAAATATTTATGCACTTGGATTTGCATGCAGCTGATTATGTTGTGGTTTATGTTGGTAGGCATATGTGCATTATAGCTTTGTTTCGATAGGTATTTGGTTGTTTATTATTGTTTGGGTTTAGCTTGTCTTATTTTATATTTGGCAATGATGATGTATCTTTTGCCAGACAATTGTAGTGTTGAGGATGATGATCACCTATGTACTTGTTCTTTCATATGCTGGTGTGGTTTTCTGTACTCACCATCTCCTTCTGCACATGGGATGCAATGACTTGGATTCTTGGTTAGGAACTATTTCCCAGCTGTTTTTAGTTCATTGTTTCCTTTGCTAGTGAGCTATCAAACTAAAACTGCATTCATCCAGGAGATACAATTTTCTTAATTGACACAATAATATGATGAATGATGGGATCTCCATGTATACTTTTGAACCAAATCATATTCTCTTTGTTTGTAAGTTACTTGGGTAGGTGCATGAAAGTTTTGTTCTGGGTGATCGTGTAATAATCTTGTTTAGTTGCCCATCAGAGTATACGTGGTTGAATTGCTCTCAGTTCATAATACTAGCTATTCTGTCATACAATGTAATATGCTGTCCTTCCTACAATGGAACTTTCAGCTTGGATGTTCCCATACACATTGGTGCTGTATGATCTCTTTCTGACATTCAATCCTCTGTTTATGCTGTACCAGGTAGCAGCAACTGTTCTGCTGCAGTCTGACAAAGTGGCGGGCTTAGGAGTTGCTGCTTCTTTTATGTCTGAACAATCTTTGCTCTATTTGGGATTGCTGGGAGAGTACTCTCGCGCCACGAGGAAAAGGCACAAGGTTCCGTTCCACTGCATGCATCAAGAGCCCATCTGGTTTCCTTGTTCTGAGGTGTCGTTTGCTGGTGCTCAGAGTCGGCTTGGTTTTCTCGAAGGATCAGCAGCTACTCTTGATTCTGGACTTTGTCACATCTGATAGCACCGTTTTCATAGATCTTTTTCCAAGATGGCGCTGCAAAACATTGGTGCTTCAAACAGGGATGATGCCTTCTACAGGTACAAGATGCCCAGAATGATCACCAAGATAGAAGGTCGTGGTAATGGTATCAAGACAAATATTGTGAACATGGTTGACATAGCAAAAGCACTTGCCAGGCCAACTTCCTACACTACCAAGTACTTTGGCTGTGAGCTTGGTGCACAGTCCAAATTTGATGAGAAGACGGGGATTTCCTTGGTTAATGGGGCTCATGATACTGCAAAGCTGGCTGGTCTCCTTGAGGTATTCATCAAGAAGTATGTCCAGTGTTATGGATGTGGGAATCCTGAGACTGAGATTCTCATCTCAAAGACACAGATGATATCACTGAAATGTGCAGCCTGTGGGTTTGTCTCAGATGTTGACATGAGGGACAAGCTCACAACCTTCATCCTGAAAAACCCACCAGAACAGAAGAAGGGAGGAAAAGACAAGAAGGCCATGAGGAGAGCTGAGAAGGAACGCCTGAAGGAAGGTGAGGCTGCTGATGAGGAGCAGAAGAAACTGAAGAAGGATGCGAAGAAGAAGGATGGTGCATCTTCCAAGGAGTCCACTGCCAAGGGTTTGTCGAAGAAGGCTACTGCAGCTGGCTCTGATGAGGACCACTCAACCTCTCCAACTCGCAGCCGTGATGGTGACCATGCAGCTGCAGATGAGGAAGAGGATGATGATGATGTCCAGTGGCAGACTGGCACTTCTATCGAGGCTGCGAAGCAGCGCATGCAGGAGCAGCTGAGTGCAGCAACTGCTGAAATGGTGATGCTGAAATGGTGATGCTGTCCACTGAGGAGACTGAGAAGAAGAAGAAACAGGCAACCCACAAAGATGGCACTGCTAATGGTTCAGCAAAAGAAATACCTGTTGAGAAACCTGCTGTCACTAAGCCTAGTCCCTATGAAAAACTGGTTGGAGACATCAAGGCTAGCCTGGGAAGTGGTCCTACCCCTACCCAGCTCAAGGCTGTGCTGGCCTCCTCAACCCTTCCTCCCCAGGATGTGATGAATGCTCTCCTCGAGGCTCTCTTCGATGGTGTGGGCAAGGGATTCGCGAAGGAGGTTGTGAAGAACAAGAAGTACCTTGCAGCTGCTGTGCCAGATGAGGGTGCCCAGACCCTGCTGGTTCAGGCCATTGAGGCTTTTGGTGGCAAGTGCAACCCTGAGGCACTGAAGGAGGTCCCAGTTGTCCTGAAAGCCCTGTACGATGGAGATATCCTGGAGGAAGAAACCATCATGGACTGGTACAATGCTGCTGTTGCAGCTGGAAAGGACTCCCAGGCCGTCAAGAACGCCAAGCCCTTCGTTGAGTGGCTCCAGAGCGCCGAGTCTGAGGAAGAGGACGACGAGTGAAGATACAACGCCGCTTTACTGCTGCTCATGCTGCACTTAATATTATATTTCAATTAAGGGCGGGCCTGGTGCAAGCGGTAGAGTCTTACCGCATGTGACCGGAAGGTCCCAGGTTCGAGTCGTGATCTCCTTGCATTGCACAAGCGAGGGTAAGGCTTGTCATTGACACCCTTCCCCAGACCCCGCACAAAGCAGGAGCTCTTTGCACGATGTGTAAAACTGTTAATTGTCGTGTGGTGCAGCATACCCTATGTGGTTGGCTGCGTGTGGTGTCGTCAGTTTGGTGTCTGTTGGATGTCACGGTTTATTATGGTCCTATGGATTGCAATTATATTAGTATTCGCTTGGGTTGTGCTTTTATAACCTTTTGAGATTTTGCATTTGCGAACATAAGGTTGACAAGTACCCTTGTGTGTTCGTTTTGTGATGAGTGATTGTCAATGTGATCCACGAAGTGGGTTGAGTGGTGACTAACCTACCATGGCGAAAGCTATGTGTGCAACATATCTTTTGGCTTGTGTTGTGCAGGTGTGGAGCTCGGATGCGGTAGTCGACGGCGAGGTGAAGGTCAAGGAGGACGTGCCGTGCCGACAGACCGGGAGCGGTGAAGGACGGACGTGAGGCTTGGACCGAGGGACCCAGAGGTCGGGTGACTAGCCGCGGTGGCTGACACTTGGGACATCGACAAGTGCAAGAAGACATGGAGTGACGGTGTTGACCGGGTCAAGACGGCGAACGCGTGAGTCGAGCGAGGCTCAGGAGGACTTGGCGGGCCGGCCGGTCGAGGACGGCGGTGACACGCGCCGGATGGCGGGGGATGCGTATGGAGTATGCTACTCGCGGACGGTTTGATGGTTTGGACCTCAAAACCATCGGATGGATGGTTTACGGGTTTGGGCCTCAAAACCCGGGCGGAGGTTCCGAGGAGGGACGGACGGCACGTGGCGGCATCGGAGAGTTCGCGTCGAGGCGAAGCTACCGGTGAGAAGGCGCGGTGGCCGTCGGATCAAGATTACACTGGGTTGGACAACAACGCCCTTTGGCTTAGCGGTTCAACTCATTTGTATCCAGGGGCAAAACTGAGAATGTGTAATAGCCCTATTAAATAGGATGAGGGAGCCCCCATCTCCCTCACCTCCTCCAGTTTTCATTTTCTCCTTTAGGGTTTCTTCCTCTAGTTTGCTTCCATGTATGAGAGAGGTCCACAACTCAAATTGTGACTTGGTTTTGAAGGAATCGGTGGCCGTAACCACCGTATGCCCTCCGGGATTCATGATTTAGTTGTGTTTTTGATGTGATTTTGGTGTTCTTCACGAGCTCCTTTTGTCCCTTCTTGTTTCCCCTCTCATTTCTTTGTTTTGGGATGATTTTGGTTCGTTCTTGTTGCCTTGGATCGATCAATGACATGAGTAGAAGCTTTCCACCGAAGGAAATCCACTAGTTCCTCACGAGATCGTAGATCCGAGCAATTTAAGTTCTTGACCTATTTTTTGGGGGGGATTCTTCAATTCCTTCGATTCACGGAGTTAGAGTTTGTTTCGGGCCATGATCCTTTAGAGGTTGCCTTTCTACTCGCTTGTGAACCCTTGTGCAAAGTTTCAAGTCATTTGGAGTTGATTTGATCAAGTTATGGCTTGATTTGATTTTTTCCCGAGAAACTGCTCGTTCATACCGGACGCGTCCGATATGATCTAGGACGTGTCCGATATTTCTCACTTTGGAGTTTTGAGCTGAAATTTGGTGGAGACCTTCCCTTGGTGTCTAAAGAGCTATGGTCAAAATTTCATGATTTTTGGACACCATTTGACGGGGTTTTGGATTTTTTTTCTTTTGGTCAGCTTGCTGCTGAAAATACCGGACGTGTCCGAGATCATACCGGACGTGTCCGAAAATACCGGACGTGTCCGATATAATACCGGACGTGTCCGATATTTGTAGGAGCAGTGCTGTTTTCTTTTGGGTGTTTGCTCATTTGGGCTTTGATCTATGTTCCGTTTACTCTGTGATGACCCGCTGTGTTCTGAGGGAGCATCCACCCTTCTCTAGGGTCGTGGTCATCAAGTCTTTCATGTATGCTTTTTGGGGATTGATGTTGGGACAGTGGTCGAAGATTTCGAAAGAAATTTGAGGCTCCCATTCACCCCCCCCCCTCTGGTCGCCGTTTCCGGTCCTTCAATTGGTATCGGAGCCGGTTAAGGATCATTCCACCTTAATCGGTCCGTGATCCACGAAGGCGACATAGAGCGTGGTTCCGGCAAACCACCGCACTTTGATGGGTCCAACTATCCTTATTGGAAGATCCACATGTCTACGCATCTCCAGGAGATTGATTGGCTCGTCTAGGAAATTTGCGAGGATGCTACTTACGTTGTGCTCCCTGTTGCGGCCCGTACCACCTAGGATCACAAGGATCGGCACAATGCAAATAGCAAAGCTCGCAGTGTGCTTTTCTCGAGTCTTTCGCTTTCTGAGTTCGAGCGTGTCTCCGATTGTACTACAGCTCGAGAGATCTGGGTGAGGCTTCAGAGCTATCACGAGGGGACCGCATAGGTCAAGACCAGACTCTACGAGACGTACAAGCGCGAGTACAAGAATTTCTCTCAGTTTGATGGCGAGTCCATCGATGCCATGTTTTCCCGCTTTCAGACTATCGTCAACAAAATGAAAGCGAACAAGGCCAACCTACCTTATAGTGATCATGAGAGGGCGCTCAAGCTTCTCTATGCCCTTGATCGAAAGGTATGGGATGTGAAGGTGTCGGTGATCATCGAGTCGGCCAACTACGACACCCTCACCGTCGACGAGCTTTTTAGCAAGCTCAAGTCCACAGAGATCGACTACCAAACCCAAGCCAAGCTCAAGAATCCTTCTGCACCAACCATGGCTTTGGTCTCAGGTAGTGGTTCAAGTTCATTGACTAACCCTTCACAAGCTTCTTTCTCTTTGTCGTGCTTGATATCAGTCATAGAGGAGCAGCTGGAGTCTCTTGGGGATGATGAGTTGGCACTCGTCATCAGTCGGTTCTCTCAGTTTCACAACAACCGTTTGAACCACCGACGCAGTGGTGGCCCGAAGGAGGGATGCTATGGATGTAGAGATCTAGACCACTTTGTCATGCACTGCCCTAAGAAGAAGCCCTTCACCAACAAGTATGACTCCGGCAAGAGCAAGGATAAGCACGACTACACCTCCAGCAAGCACAAGGCCAAGGGCGGCTTCGACAAGGAGGCGATCAAGAAGGCGTACCGCAGGAAGGCCAAAGCTCAAGAACGTGCCTTCCTCGCCTCCCTCAGCGACCTCGACGACGACTCTGATGATGATCACTCTTCTTCTCCCTCAACCGACGATGAGTCCGAGAAGAAGCGCGAGGACAAGCTCAACGGTCTCTGCTTTGTTGCCGGTGCAAACCGTGGTGGGTTTTGCACTATGGCGGTTGACGGTGGAGCAAAGCTCAAAAAGGACGTCGACGTCGACGACAACGAAAATGAGGTACCACCCACACTTGACTCACTTATGCTTGAGCTTGATACTATGAATGATACATTGATGAGTCAAGATAAGTTGCTTAAGCGTGCTGCCTGCGAGAGAAAAGAGTTTAAGGACCAGCTAGAGGTTGCTTTGAAGGAGTTGGAGCTTGCTAAGAGTGGTGTAGTGGTGTCAGAGGAGGAGGAGTGCGATGAGTGCGCTATACACATGTCTAACCTCTCTGACTTGCAATCCAAGTATGCTGTTTTGCTTGATGAATGTGATGAGCTGAAGTCTCGTTCTAGGTTGCTCGGTGCATGCAAGTCCTGCTCAGGCTTGCAATCTGAGTTGGCAGAGAAGGTTGCCAAACTTGCTGAGTTTGAGAAGGCCAACTCAGATAGCACCACCACTACATGTGTTCGATGTGAAGCTTTGGTGTTGGAGCTTGAGTCCTGCAGGCACGACAAGATGGGAACCGAGGAAGAAAACACACAACTTTGGTCCATCTTGAGCTGGCTGTCGTGCAGTGAGCCTCAGTTGGGCATGATGGTGAGCCAGTTCAGATGGGGAACTGACTCATCGGGAGTAGGCTTTGCTATAGGTGGGAAGGGTGAGCATGTCTATGGCAAGGTTGGTGAACATAGTGGTTTGAACCCAAGTGAGAAACCCACCAACACTCCCAAATTGATCAAGATCCCTCCACCAGAGTCTACCAAGCCTATGATCAAAGATGGTGTGTTTGAAGAACCACCAAAAGCACCACCATCCAAGCAAGTTTGGGTTCCCAAACCGAACCACTTTCGGAACTCACTCGATACTCTACCCAACATCTCTAGTGCACCCCTTCCTAAAGCCAAAAAGCCTTAGAGAGTGAACCACATCCACAAGAGAGTAAGTCAACCACCATCCAAGAGAGAGGTTAGGTACCACTGTGACTATTGCCATAGAGATGGTCATTTGGCTGAGTTTTGTTTTAGGAGGAAGAGAGATGAGCGGCGCGAGTACGAGTTGAACAACCGGAACATGTACCGTCCTCCCCATGGCGTACATGTACCGCCTGTTCAGAGGCATAGTGTTAGGCCTAGAGGTGCAATGCCTCAAGGTGCTAGGCCTTAGGTGGTGAGAACATGTGGTGGTCGTGCCCGACGTGGCCCAAGTCATGATCTATATGACTCTGGACCTCGCGATGGTGGCTTTCAGTCCCACACTCCTAGCGGACCACGTTTTCCCTTACGTGGTGATTGCTTCTCTCCAATGGGACATGGCATGTATGGTGTTTTTCCTAACACTTTTCTAGGGCAAATGACTCAACACTGGTATTCTTCTCATTTCACTAACCCCAGTGTTGTGCTATTTGCTCACCCCCTATCTTTCTATTGATGTAGAGCGGAGGCCTGGAGAACATGTGGCTTGTTGATTTCGGCTGTTCACGCCACATGACCGGAAGTTCCAAATGGTTCTCTAGCCTCGACCCCATGCAATACAAGGAGTACATCACATTTAGGGATAATAGCAAAGGTAAGGTGCTATCTCATGGGACCATTTAGGTCAATGAGTCTTTTATCTTGAAGGACGTTGCTTTGGTTTCAAGCCTGCATTTCAATTTGCTCTTCGTTTCGCAATTCCTTCAAGATGGGTTTGAGGTGCGCTTTAAGACTGGACTTTCTCATGTGCTCGATTCTCAGGGACATCTAGTTTGTCAGATCGTTCCTTTTGGCCGAGCTTTTAGAGCTGATTTCTCTCAGTCTTTCGGTTCTTCTCGCTGTTTGGTTGCCGGATCTTCTTCTGATTTGTGGAAGTGGCATAGGAGACTTGGTCACTTGAGCTTCGATCTCCTAGTGAGGTTGAGTTCTCTTGACATGATCTAAGGATTGCCTAAACTTAAGTTTGAGAAGGATCTGGTATGCCATCCCTGTCGCCATGGAAAGATGGTGGCTGCTTCCCATTCTCCAGTGACTCAGGTCATGACCACGAGACCCGGTGAGCTACTCCATATGGACACTGTTGGTCCAGCTCGGGTTTGGTCAGAGGGAGGGAAGTGGTACGTTCTTGTGATCGTGGATGATTTTTCTCGTTATTCTTGGGTGTTTTTCATGAAGGGCAAGGACGAAGCGTTTTCTCATGCTTGTGACTTGATCTTGAGGTTGCAAACTGAGTTACCAAAGAATGCCATACGAGCTATCCGCAGTGATAATGGCACTGAGTTCAAAAACTCTTAGTTTGACACCTTCTGTGCTTCCTTGGGTCTTGAACATCAGTTTTCTTCGCCCTATGTCCCTCAGCAGAATGGTGTTGTTGAGCGCAAAAATCGAACTTTGGTTGAAATGGCCAGGACGATGCTCGATGAGCATAGGACTCCTAGGCGTTACTGGGCCGAAGCCATCAACACCGCCTGCCATGTTTCAAACCGCATTTTTCTTCGTGCTTTCTTAAAGAAGACATCCTACGAGTTGTGGTTTGGGCGTCCACCCAAGGTGAGTCATTTTTGAGTCTTCGATTGCAGGTGCTTCATTCTTAAGCAAGGTAATCTTGACAAGTTTGAATCTAGATCTTTGGACGGTATATTCCTCGGTTACGCTTCTCATTCACATGCGTACCGTGCGCTTAATCTTGAGACTAACCGTGTTGTGGAGACTTGTGAAGTCACCTTCGATGAAACCATGCCCTCTTCTATTTCTGTCTTTGAACGTGCAGGTGATGAAGAGATGGGTGACAGCATTTTCGTTGAGGATGACGATGACATCGATTGGGATGATCCCAAGCCATCTCAACTAGCTGCCCTGATCGAGCCAGCTTCGACCACTTCGGCTCATGGCCCCGAGCCCTCTACCTCTACTTCATGGGGTCCGTGCGAGCCACTTCCTCAATCGACTGAGGAGGCCCCAGCTGTGGATGAGGGGGAGGCGACTTCATCTTTGGGTGCACCTCGACATATCTAGTGACGCCATCCTCCTCAGACCATGATCGGCGACATCGATGAAAGGGTAACGCGTTCCAAGTCTTATCATATTTCCCATTTCGCTCATTCTGCTTTCATAGCTTCTTTTGAGCCTCGAGATATTGGACACGCACTATCTAATGCCGATTGGGTTAATGCTATGCACGAGGAGTTAGAGAACTTTGAGCGGAACCAAGTGTGGGTTTTAGTTCCACCTCCACCAGAGTGCCACCCCATAGGTACAAAGTGGGTTTACAAGAACAAGCAGAGTGAGGATGGGGTGGTGGTGAGAAACAAGGCAAGATTAGTGGCTCAGGGTTTTTGCCAAAAAGAGGGAATAGACTATGAAGAAACCTTTGCTCCTGTTGCCCGTCTAGAAGCCATTAGGATTCTTTTAGCATTTACAGCTTCGAAAGGGTTCAAGCTGTATCAGATGGATGTAAAGAGTGCCTTCTTGAATGGGTACATAGAGGAAGAGGTTTATGTGAGGCAACCCCCTGGCTTTGAAAATCCAAAGTATCCTAACCATGTTTTTAAACTCCACAAAGCCTTGTATGGTTTGAAACAAGCCCCGAGAGCCTGGTATGAGCGTTTAAAAGCTTTCTTGCTTGATAAGGGTTTTAGGATGGGTTCCGTAGATAAGACTTTGTTCCTCCTCAAGCAAGGCATAGACATCCTTTTGGTTCAGATATACGTGGATGATATAATCTTTGGTGGCTCTTCTCATGCTCTTGTTGCCAAGTTTTCAGATACTATGAGCAGGGAATTTGAGATGAGCATGATGGGCGAATTGACTTTCTTCCTTGGGCTGCAAATCAAGCAAACTCGTGAGGGGACATTCGTGCACCAAGGCAAGTACACCAAGGACGTACTCAAGAAATTTGATATGGGTGAGGCCAAGCCTCTTTCGACGCCTATGTCAACCACGACGGCCCTGGATGAGGACAAGGAGGGAGGAGGCGTGGACCAGAAGGAATACCAAAGCATGATCGGGTCCCTGCTGTACCTAACGGCGACAAGACCAGACATCCAGTTCGCAGTCTGCTTGTGCACGCGCTTTCAGTCTTTGCCGCGCACGTCTCATCGTCAAGCCATCAAGCGGATCCTCAGGTACCTTCGTTTCACACCCGAGTTTGGTCTTTGGTTTTCAGCCTCCTCCTCTCTTTCTCTTTGTGGGTATTCTGATGCAGATTATGCTGGTTGTCATGTTGAGAGGAAGTCCACTTCAGGGACTTGTCAGTTTCTTGGATCTTCTCTTATGTCTTGGTCTTCTCACAAGCAGTCTAGCGTCGCCCAATCCACCACAGAAGCTGAGTATGTTGCTGCTGTTGCTTGTTGTTCCTAGTTGCTTTGGATGATAGCTACTCTAAGAGACTTTGGGTTAGAGTTTAGGCGAGTGCCTTTGTTTTGTGACAGCACCAGTGCCATAAGTATAGCCAAAAACCCAGTCCTTCACTCAAAGACAAAGCACATAGAAGTTTGCTTTCACTTCTTGCGTGACCACTATGAGAAAGGTGATATCAATCTGCACCACATTGATACCCAAAACTAGCTCGCAGATATCTTCACCAAACCACTTGACCAAGCCTAGTTTGCTCGCTTGCGAGGGGAGCTTGGAGTTTATTTCCCTTTTTAGAGGAGGGGAATTTTGGTTGTTGTATTCTAGTTTCGTTTTTCTTTATAGTTTAGCCTTTGTTTTTGTTTTTATATCATTCTTGCATATCATATCATCATGTATCATATTGCATCCTGAGCTTCATCCTTATAGTAGCTAGATTGACACTATGCTCTTGTTGGGGATGTTATGGATATACAATGATGTGCTTTTGGCTTAGGCTCCTTTTGATCAATTGATACATGTTATGAGCTAAGCTTGTTTTCCAAACTGTGAACTTGAATAAAACTTGTTGAAACATGAAATGTGTTCACCACTACTTGTGGCACTAGCATGTGTAGAATGTGTCGAGATCTTTTTCTTGCTTCATGTATATGCTTAGTTGCTACGGCTCATACTTTGAGTTACACACTTGCTTGAGAAACTTGAATTTGTGCGAAAACTTGAAAATCAAACTAAGTGATTTGAAAAGATCGGGATGGGTCTGTACTATCCTATGTCAGAGTATCGAGACAGCTCCAAATTGCACTCATTGGTGAACTTGAGCTCTGTAATGGATACCGAGATCATTGTCTTAAGCTTATGATTGCCTTTGGCATAGGCTTGACATGGTCGCTAAGTCAGGTTTTGATGGCACAGATAACCTCCCGCACACACTTGTCTGACAAACTTTGGTAATAAGCTGCATAAACTCCGATAAATTTCAATTGGTGTCTAAAATTTGATCAAACCACAAGTTTGTCTCATGACATGATGTGTGAACTTTGTTTGGGGTAGTTCACTTTGCATACATGTGTAACACAAGGTCGATCTCCTGTCTATTTTTGCTATGTGCTCCTTTGGTGGTGAACCCTCTTTTAAAATTGCTCAAACTTGATCAAACTTGCTTAAATGCTATATTTCGTTTCATTTGGTCACCTTGAGCATTTGCTAGCACTTGTATGTGTTGCTATATATACATGACAGCATCCACTAGAGCATTCTTTCAATCTACTTGCTATAATCTTGAAGCTTCTGCATTCGCGCATTTCTGCATTCCTAGCTTGTGTTGAGGGGGAGTTGCAATTCTTGGGCTCTAGCTTGATAAGTGCATATGTCAACAAGGGGAAGAAGTTTCCACACTCACAATGTCACCTAAAGTTGAGCGATATGCATTCATTTGAGAGAGATTGCACTTGTTCAGGGGAAGTTGCATTTGAGGTGTTTTGCTAGATGTGTTGAGCCTTTGCCTCTTCTGGAGGGTCTAGCAGTTTGGCATTTGAGGTGTTTTGCTAGATGTGTTGAGCCTTTGCCTCTTCTGGAGGGTCTAGCAGTTTTTCGGTTTTTCGAGCTTTGCTAGTGGTGTTGAGCCCGTTGCCTCTTCTTGAGGGCTAGCTTTGTTTTACTTGGTTGCGTCGAGCCGTTGCCCATGTCTTTGGGGACCAAGTTTTGCTCATTTTCAAATGACCCGGTTCTTGGCTTTTCTTTGGCTTTTGGTCATTTGGGTGAGTTCTTTCTTTTCTCTTCTTCTTCTTTTTCTTTTGCTCAAGCTGTTCGTGTATTGGTGTTGACAATGCACTCATCAAGGGGGAGATTACAAACACAAGGTTGATAAGTACCCTTGTGTGTTCGTTTTGTGATGAGTGATTGTCAATGTAATCCACGAAGTGGGTTGAGTGGTGACTAACCTACCATGGCGAAAGCTATGTGTGCAACATGTCTTTTGGCTTGTGTTGTGCAGGTGTGGAGCTCGGATGCGGTGGTCGACGGCGAGGTGAAGGTCAAGGAGGACATGCCGTGCCGACAGACCAGAAGCGGTGAATGATGGACGTGAGGCTTGGACCGAGGGACCCAGAGGCCGGGTGACTAGCCGCGGTGGCTGACACTTGGGACATCGACAAGTGCAAGAAGACATAGAGTGACGGTGTTGACCGGGTCAAGACGGTGGACGCGTGAGTCGAGCGAGGCTCAGGAGGACTTGGCGGGCCAGTCGATCGAGGATGGCGGTGACACGCGTCGGATGACGGGGGACGCGTATGGAGTACGCTACTCGCGGACGGTTTGATGGTTTGGACCTCAAAACCATCGGATGGACGGTTTACGGGTTTGGGCCTCAAAACCCGGGCGGAGGTTCTGAGGAGGGACGGACGGCACGTGGCGGCATCGGGGAGTTCACGTCGAGACGAAGCTACCGGTGAGAAGGCGCGGTGGCCGTCGGATCAAGATTACACTGGGTTGGACAACAACGCCCTTGGGCTTAGCGATTCAACTCATTTGTATCCAAGGGCAAAACTGGGAATACGTAATAGCCCTGTTAAATAGGATGAGGGAGCCCCCATCTCCCTCACCTCCTCCAGTTTTCATTTTCTCCTTTAGGGTTTCTTCCTCTAGTTTGCTTCCATGTATGAGAGAGGTCCATAACTCAAATTGTGACTTGGTTTTAAAGGAATCGGTGGCCGTAACCACCGTATGCCCTCCGGGATTCATGATTTAGTTGTGTTCTTGATGTGATTTTGGTTTTCTTCACGAGCTCTTTTTGTCCTTTCTTGTTTCCCCTCTCGTTTCTTCGTTTTGGGATGGTTTTGGTTCGTTCTTGTTGCCTTGGATCGATCAATGACATGAGTAGAAGCTTTCCACTGAAGGAAATCCATTAATTCCTCACGAGATCGCAGATCCGAGCAATTTAAGTTCTTGACCTATTTTTTGGGGGGGGATTCTTCAATTCCTTCGATTCACGGAGTTAGAGTTTGTTTCGGGCCATGATCCTTTAGAGGTTGCCTTTCTACTCGCTTGTGAACCCTTGTGCAAAGTTTCAAATCATTTGGAGTTGATTTGATCAAGTTATGGCTTGATTTGATTTTTTCCCGAGAAACTGCTCGTTCATACCGGACGCGTCCGATATGATCTAGGACGTGTCCGATATTTCTCACTTTGGAGTTTTGAGCTGAAATTTAGTGGAGACCTTCCCTTGATGTCTAAAGAGCTATGGTCAAAATTTCATGATTTTTTGACACCATTTGACGGGGCTTTGGATTTTTCTCTCTTGGTCAGCTTGCTGCTGAAAATACCGAACGTGTCCGAGATCATACCGGACGTGTCCGAAAATACCGGACGTGTCCGATATAATACCGGACATGTCCGATATTTGCAGGAGCAGTGCTGTTTTCTTTTGGGAGTTTGCTCGTTTGTGCTTCGATCTATGTTCCGTTTGCTCTGTGGTGACCCGCTGTGTTCTGAGGGAGCATCCACCCTTCTCTAGGGTCGTGGTCACCAAGTCTTTCGTGTATGCTTTTTGGGGATTGATGTTGGGACAGTGATCGAAGATTTCGAAAGAAATTTGAGGCTCCCATTCACCCCCCTCTGGTCGCCGTTTCCGGTCCTTCAGCATTTTCTTATTGCAATGCATTGTTGTCCCTGAGCATGTAAGGCTACGGTATAGTCATCTGCACAACGGAGGATGCTTGTGATGCAGTCGTTGTCATGCTTGTGATTTTTTTTTTCGTGGCGATATTTTGATTTGATTGAGCCAACTGCCCATAGAAGCCTCAACTAGCCTATTTATCGGGTCATCAGATAGGGACGACCGATTTTAAATCCCCCTCACCTGCCTCCATGTATTGTTGTTTTACACCCCTCACCTGCCTGCACGTATTGTTGTTTTACACCGTGCTGGATTGGAGAAATTGGGCAGGTTTCTTGAAAAAAAAAAGCTGGGCAGGTCTATTCTTGAAAGAAAAAAGGAAAAGGTTGGGCAGCTCTATTCGTTGGTAGGGAAATTTTCTGTCTTTTCTGAGGAGATATTTTGAAGGTTGTAGTTTGGTAACAGAATGGAGAGGAAACGCTTTCTTCTCGGTTTTATTATCTCGACTCCCTTTGCAGCATTTAAGTTCAGCAATTTTGTCCACGTATTACCTAGGGGTAAATAGAACTTAAGAGGAAAAAGAAAAGGTATTTTAGTTTCCTGTACTTTTGCATTGCACTGTGAAAGAGTAGCAATTCAAATTCAGCAATTTTGTCCACGTATAGCATCTGTGCTCATTGGACAACTCATTATTACTCCTATATGATGGCCTCCCTGGATCATTTTGGTCCACTATGGGCTCTACAGGCTGGACCTGTCAACTCTGTTCTTTGTTTTGAAACTTCCTTTACGTATACACATCCAGATTTTGTAATGAAACGTATTTCCTTAGCATGTCGTATATGCCCTTGATGCAAATGCTGCAATATACTCCCTCAATTTCAAATTATAAGGTGTTTTGACTTTTCTATATATAATTTTTGCTATGCACTTAGATATACATTATGTCTATATATACACCTATAGTAAAAACAATATATTTAGAAAAGCTAAAACATTTTATAATTTAGAACGTATGGAGTATTAATTATTATCATCATCTCTGTGGTCTACAAAATAACATTAGCAACTCTCTTTCTGGAGATGTTCACTCCAGTTTTTGAGCATACAAATTCGGGGTTACAACTGAATTACTCAACTAAATGAAGGAATTGATAATACGTTACAGTTTTGGAACAAACATACAATAGTGCAAACTTAGATGGAGTTATACACAAAGATGTAAGCATGAATTTACTATGTCCTGGTTCGTGACAGGTTTGTTTATTTTCGTTTGAAAAAAAAAACTGATTCATGTAGTTATAGTGCATATATACATTGAATCTGTCTAGCAAATTGTTGAGTCGAAACTGTTTTTACTTTGCATTCGTTGCTTTAGTAGTTAAAAAGATGCATGGTCAAGCCATTGGATAATTGAAGCTGTTTATCCAGTATCCTCTTGATCATAATAGCCTAGTGGACTGCTCTGTTCCTGTTATCGGAATTGTATGTTCCTTTCCAAATTGCCTTTTCAAAAGAATCTTCCCGTTTTCAATGAAATAAAGGGATCGCGAGTACCTTGCAATTGCAAGACTTTTTTTCTTTTTCTTTTTAATAACGGAAGACTGGTTATTACTGCATAAGAAGACACCATGAAAATCACGTGCACTTGACTCTACAACTGCAAGTACCAATTTTGAGCTGAAATTAGCTTTGATTTAAGGAGCTAATTTCATGCGTTGAGTAATTAAAATGATGCAAAAGAATAGATAGTTGAGTCCTCGTATTTTTTTATTTGTTTTTACTGTTTGGTTAGATTTTTGTTTTGTTTTGTTATGCTCTCAGCGGTAAAAGAACTTGTTTATTATAATATAGACACAGGCATTTAAACATATTATGTATGTTCCTATCCCTATCAGTACCTTGAAAGATTGAGAGCTTAAGATTTACCAAATCAGCATAGGCATTTCACTGTCAATGATAACATCGCCTACCACTTTATTAAATCGTTAAAAAAATCTAGAAAAACACGTGTCAAGTCATATACTTGAACCAGACAGGCTTGTTTCACCACAAGAAATCCAGCCAACTAGGCTCCACATACGAAATGTTTCCCTTCTGCTATAGGTAGAACAATTTTGGTGCTTACACATGTTTAGATGTTGTGGTATTAAGATATTGTAGTATTAAGAAACTATAGTTTTAAAACCCACGTACAAGCAAAACTATAGTCTAGAAAAAAAGAGGTCTACTGACTACTGCAAAGTTTATAAAACTAAAAAAAGAACTATAATTTTAGCAATAGTAGTATTTTTAGAACCATAAATTTGTTGCATCTAGACACTTCATAGCAATATAAAACCATGATATTTTCTAAAACTCTAAATATACTTTGCATCTAAATAGGGCCAGGCTGGAATGGTACAGTTATGAGAAGAGCATTGTAAGTATAAATTTGATTTGATATGATCTTACCCAAGTGACTTTTATTTGGTTTGAATAACTCTAGGATTTTCAAATAAGCTCTCTACTTTTGTTTGAGGGTCTACTTTGGTCATATTTGGATTCATAGAACTAACAACTAGTTAACTAATTTTTAGTCCTTAAGTATCCAAATATGCAGACTAATTGTTAGTTCACTAGTTATGGACTAATTATTAGTTTATTAGTTCACTTATAAGAGCTAATATGACTAATTGTTAGTCCTAATCCATTCAAACAGACCTTTGTTGCTCAACTCTAGTTGTACATGAAGACGCACTGTTTACTTGAACCAAATTCTATTTATGTGGGGGCCTAATAGAGATTTTTTTGCCGGTAAATAATATACTATCACAGAATTATATGCTGTTTCAACTATATTAGTTTTTGGTTGCTTTTTTTATTACAGAAATCCCACGTGTCGTGATCACACAGATTGCTTCGTACGGTCGCCATTTCCAACCAAGAAATCCAAAGCAAAAATAATAATAATAAAACGTATAAATTCACCAGTACTCATGTTCCAGCTCTTGCCTTCCACGACACCAACTTTTCCACCTTTGGCAAAGGTGGACACCTCCTTTTCGCACAAAAGCCCCCGCATTCCTGTCAAATCCCCCTCCGTTCCCCTACCAAGAAACCCCACCTTTGCATGGGCAAGCGCCTACCTGCCGCCGCCGCCGCCGCGGTTCGCTCGTACGCCCGCAGCCTTCGCGTCCCATCCGATACCGCCGCCGCCGCATCCGCCGGGAGGGCAACCAAGACGCCGGCAGCCCCGCTGGATACGAAGTCCGCTGCTGCTGCCGCCGCCGCCGCCGCCAGCTCCGGCCGGGCCGAGGTGCGGAATTTGGCGGCAGCGTGCGGGCTAGAGGCCGACGAGCGGGTGCCTCTCGCGGAGGTGGTGTCGGACTGCACGAGGCGGTGGTTCCAGGACGCGCTCAAGGAGGCGCGCGCCGGCGACATCACCATGCAGGTGCTCGTCGGCCAGATGTACCGCAGCGGATACGGTGTCAACAAGAACGAGCACAAGGTGAGCCATTAAGATTCCGAAGTTGAAGCGGCTGCCTTAGTCAATGCTTTGGTTCTGGTTTATTTGGCCTTCGGAGTAGGCCAATTCGTGAATATTGAATGGTTTCACTTTGGATCAGTTTTGGTTCGGTTAGTTAGAATTCTTAGTTACTGGCGGCTCCAAAACTTCCTCAGTGACTTGTCACAAACTTAGGTAGGTTGTCAGGCTGTCAGCTACTCAACTTGCTCTGCCTATTGTTGCAGTAGCCAGTAGCAACGCTTGCTAGTGGGGAAATGTCATTGTCTGATTGTGTAGTTGTTAAGTGGTGTCCTTAGTCCTTACTGGTAGTTTTGCAAGAAACTATGGCCTTTTATTGCATATAATTGACGTGTGACACTATCATCAGCCAAAAAGGAACAGAAACGAATATCAGAAACAGTGATCTGTAAGACGATCTTAGCATTTCCTATCTAATTGGGGCATTGGCTGACATGAGGAATAGAAGTGGAAGATTCATACCAACATATTTCACTACATTTGTTGACAATAAAACTATAGATTGCATTGTTCAGCTGTACTAGTCATGCTGTTAAGATGCTGAAAGCAGCACCTGCTTGTAATTTTTTTTTGAAGGGTACCACTTTCTTGTTATCACATATTCGGTGCTTGACATCTACATTCTAGAGCTAAAAATTGCGACTGCAACATCTTTGGTTGCCAGGAGCCCAGGACCTTGTGACAAAAATTGAATAATAGGCTGCAAATAGGTGCACATGTAAAGAAATCTTATAAGACTGGATATGAATGCACCAAATCTCTATTGTGCACTGAAGCTGGGAATAGATTTTGCAACAGCACGGAATAGGTTTGGAATCCAATGGGTGGAAGTATGGGGTGTTAAAAAAATGAAAAAGCAGGAGAGCTCACCTATCTTTGGTTGGCAGGAGAGCTGCAAAAGCAGGCCCAGAGGGGCACTGAGCTCACCTATGTTGGATCCTGTGATCATTCCTGTTGTATTGCAACAAAAGTTTGACTGACCAACAACTTCATTATATAGGCAAGAGTTTGGATGGAGAAAGCATCAAGATATCGGTCTACAGTCTGGAAAGTTAGCAATAAACGTCCAGGTCATATCCCACCTTCATTTCAATGTTTACAGGGTTCCTTGGTGTCTTCGTCATGCCAACAACTGTATAGATGCATGTGGTCTTCTACTATTTGCTAGACCTGACAGGTTCTTGTTTTGCAGGGTACAATGCTAGTGACTCAGACTCAGGCTCAGATGATGCTAAGGAAACATGCAAATAAGAAAATTTGAGATTTTGACATTAATGGGCGGGTAAATTTCATTTACCTCCATGTGCCATTTTCCTGGTAGCTAAGCATCATGAGTTAATTAATTGAAGCATATTTGTTAGTTCATTTTTATGCTATACATTTAGCTGAAAAACATTTTCATTAGACAGTATCATCAAGAAGATATGGTAGCTTGTTAGACCTTTTCCATGCCCCATGCATACTTGTTAGTCATATTTGTGCTGACATTTAATTTTCCTTGTCACAATGATCAAGGTTAAGAGGTTCTACAAAAAAAATCCATAGTTATGATCGGAGTAATCCTATGTAAGCAGAAGTAACAACATTAGAAAGACCAGAACTCTACTGTTCTATTTAACTTCTCTTCTAGCACAGAAAGGCAAAGGTTATATATCGAATTTGATCTTTGTCAAAAGGCCTATGCTTTATCATGCCGTGTAAATTCGCACTTTCTGTTGGTCATTTCTTTGGACCATTTGATATCTGGTTGAGAAGATCCTTTTACTTTGCAGGAGCTGCGCACCTGCACTGCTGCCGTGACTACAAACTGGCGAAACAACACAATCTACCACTTGAAGATTCAGACGCAGTTCTGTCAACGAATCCATCTGTGTCCCCGTTTATTTAGCAGTATCGCTAGCTATTGTTGTATTTTCAGTTTCTTCTTTCACTATGTGAGTTACACATGCTGTATTATTGTTACCTCTATGTCTCAGAGGTTTCCTCGTTTTTCTGGCCTTTTTTTGTGTGTGTTGATTTTGCTTGTCGTCAGGGAAGTGGTTATCAGAACGGGTTTTCACAGAAGATACAAAGAATAGCAGGATATTCTATGGCATAGCTAGCCACTGTTACATCTGCATTTCGTCATTGGTCTTTGCCCCAATCGTTTAGTGGCTGAGGCCCGGTTTGGCAGAGCTTTCGAAGCTGATTCTATGTAGGAGCTCTGCCAAACAGTTTTTTAGAGAAAAGTGATTCTCTACTGATTCTGTAATGTGATTCTCTGAAATGAAGTAAGAGGTTGGGAGCTAAAAAAAATAGCTTCTCCTGCTTCTGTGAAGTGATTCTTCATCATGATTTTGAGAGTTTATGCTAAACAATCAAATAGAATCACTTTTAGTTTTGAGAGTTTATGCTAAACAATCGAAGAAAATCACTTTCAGCCACAAAATCACTTTTATCAGAGAATCAGATTCCATAGAGAATCAGAATCAAATGGAGCTCTGTCAAATAGGCCCCGAGAATATCGCTCTTTCAAGGAGGCAGGGAGAATGAGGATTCGACTTTCCTGGGGCAGGGAGTATTATAAAGAGATGTTAATCATAGATTATATAAAAAAGCATAGAATAAGTTCTTCTTGGCTCGATGCCCAAGCGGTTAAATCCAGCTGGGCCTAAAAATGTAGGGTTTCGTGAATACGAACCAAATGTTAAAAAATGTAGGGTTTCATGAATATGAACCCAAAACCATTATTTTTTATGGAATAAAAAAATGCCCTCTGAATTTGCATTGGAGCGTATGGGAATTTTGAATTGAGGCATACTATTTTTTTAAGTCAAACTTCACTTATTTTGACCACGTTTATAAAAACACAGACAAATATCTACAGCATCAAATAAGATTCAATATATACATATATTTTGAATTTGCATTTATTTTGTATTATAGATGTTAATACATTTTTTTTATAAACTTGGTCAAGTTAGATAAATTGATTTAGAATAAAACTAAAAACAACTTGCAATTTAAAGTATGGATATTTTTTATATAAACTTAGGTCCCCAAAGTGCTCACGAAATAATTGATAGCACTCAAAAACTGAAAAACTCCACAAATGACATGATTTGACTGGTTAAGGTTCTTATAAATAAAAGAAAATAGTTTCCTAAATCAATTCAGTTGAGATGGCCGAGTTGGTCTAAGGCGCCAGATTAAGGTTCTGGTCCGAAAGGGCGTGGGTTCAAATCCCACTCTCAACATTGGTTTTTTTGACATTTGCTCTTTTTATTACCATATATGTACATTTCCTCGTTTTTTTTACCATATCTCAACAGTTTCTTCTTTCAACCATATATGCATCAATTTCTCTTTTTTGTTACCAACAGCAAATAAGCCCGAGCAACAGGGCATACAAATTGTTTGTTCTAATGGTAACATGGTAACTATTTTTGTTAGATTTAATTAGATTTGATGTCCTTAAATAAATAATTTCAAGTCCTAGAATAAATGATAGTACAACAAAGGATTAATCTCGTATGAGAAAGAACTTTAATAGATGGCTATTATGTGTCCTTAAATAAATGTTCGCTTGAACTTATCAGCCTGGCTTATCAGCCATAGAACTCTCTTTTTCTTCTTTGCTTTCACCGAACCAACTACTCTCTCTATTTTAAATTATAAGATGTTTTAGTTTTTCTAGATATAGATATTTAAAATCTAGAAAAGCTAAAACGGTTTATACTTGGGAACAGGGAGGGAGTACCTCTTCGGTCTAGTTAACTTTCGTAGAGCCAACTACATCTTAAGGTCTAGTTTGGCCTAGTTAGCCTGTGTTAAACTAAGGAATGACATGGATGAATTTATTTTAATTTATTTTTTGATTCGGGGTCTATTTGGAACTGCTTCGTTCCATATTTTCTTCGCTCTCAACTCTCGCACCCACACCTGTTGGACCAAAATCCGTGGGGCTCTGACCCAAAACCGCCCTGCTGCCGTCCCTGCGTCGAGCTCGATGATCTTGCCACCCGAGCCAGCCTTTTCGCCAGCGGCTGCCTAATCTCGCCCTCCACTCAAGTCCTGTAACTTGGAGACGGAGAAGACGGCGAGGAGAGGTGAATTTTGAAGAGACAGGTTCCATCTGCATCTGCACCGAATCTCTCTCCGGGATGGTTGATTGTTCCATACTTCCATCCCGCTCGTTTGGAACCGAACAGCCTTGAATCTGGGGCTTGCCCCATCCACCATCCCATCCCACCAACCAAACATATGGTTATAAGATGTAAAATAAAACCATAATTTCCCAGCCGCAAGTCGAACTGCTAAACATGCAAAAATCTCTGTTTTTACAGCCAGAACGCAACAATCTATAAACAGAACTACATTTACGAATAGTCACACATGTCCACGCCTGCACACAGACAACCAGCATTCAACCTCATCTTGAGTTCTTGACTCATCGCTGCCATTTCATATATCCGAGGAGTCGTAATAGGATAACTGTTGTTTGAGTTGTGTGTTTCGAACTACAAAAAAATGCTGTAATAAGCAAACATTCTCGGACCATTTAAGCAGATTACAAACGCCAAGGCTTCTAGCGTGTTGCTGATGAGTCTCACATATAGAGGCCCTCCGGCACGCCTTCTTTCTTCTTGAACATGACCTTTTCTTTGGCCTTCTTGAAGTCTGCATGCCTCACCTAATGCAACGGAAACCAAATAGCAGATCATGAGTGGATATTTTCTGTGACCTTGTATCCAAGTTATAGGCTATTACAAAAGGTTAACTCTGGTGAATTTGCTTATAGGTACAGGTACCAACAAGGTTAGCCAAAGTAGCAGATTTATGGAAAAACATAAGGGGGCATTTGGTGTACAGTACCTTCATCCGCCGCTCTCTCAAAGCAAGCAAGCCAGCTTCAGTACAAATGGCCTTGATGTCGGCACCTGAAAATTCATCTTTTGACATAATAAACTCTTCTAGGTTTACATCATCAGCCAGTGTCATTTTCGATGTGTGTATCTGCTCATCAAAACAAAACCTTGGTAAGAACAAAGCATGCTTTTCTATTAAAAGAGTAGGACTGCGAAGCTTTCGTCACATAGAAGCACCTGGAAGATGCGTCGCCTGGTCTTGACATCAGGTAAAGGGAATTCAATCTTTCTGTCAATTCGACCTGGGCGAAGCAAGGCTGGGTCAAGACTTTCAATGCGATTTGTAGCTAGAATAACTTTAACATCTCCTCTTGAATCAAAACCATCCAGCTGATTTAACAACTCCAACATGGTTCTCTGAATCTCACGCTCGCCACCAGAATGAGCATCATACCTACAACAGGGCAAGAAACAGCAAAACTCACATTAATCCATTCACTAGAAGCTCCAGCAGCAATTTTTTCGTAACCAAAGAAAATAACTGTGGTAAACTTTCATGTCTGATATATCCTACCTCTTTGTCCCAACTGCATCAATCTCATCAATAAAGACAATTGAAGGAGAAAGATCATCAGCCACCCTGAACAATTCTCTAATAAGCTTGGGACCATCACCGAGGTACTTTTGGATTAATTCACTCCCAACAACACGCAAGAACGTTGCTGATGTGGAATTGGCAACAGCCTGCAGCGTTTAAAAGCTTTACGTAATTAAAAGATGATTTTTAGGAAGAGAGGCATAGTACCTTGAGAATATCTTATGTGATCAGGAAGAAAAAAAGAATGAAAAGCGTTCGGTTGATTCACTGTTTTATCGATGGGCAAAAATAACTAAGGCATGGAAATAAAAACTTGGAACTGTCCTCAAGGAATCAGCACAAACCTTTGCGAGTAGAGTTTTCCCTGTTCCAGGTTCCCCATATAGTATAACTCCCTTCGGAGGTCTGATCCCAATGTCCTCATATAGCTCAGGATGTGTTAATGGAAGTTCAACTGCTTCTTTGATTTCTTGAATTTGAGCATCCAAGCCACCAATGTCAGCATAAGACTCCAAAGGTGCCTTTTCAACTTTCATGACAGAAACCATAGGATCAACTTCGTCTTGCAAAATACCAACCACTGACAGAACCTAAGGGAAACATTTGGCCAAGCTGTTTACTGAATAAGCATTCAAATGAAGAAAGTACATAAAACGCAGAGTACATCACTTGAAGAGCAGCATCGTGTCTGCTAAAACAAACGTGAAAAAAAGTGCTGTATATACCAAGGGAAACCTCTGAGGGACGTGAAATGCATTATCACTTGAAGTTGAAGCGACAATTTTCTACCTGCCATTTATACATCACTAATACCCCAAACTGCAATATCTATTTCCAAATATTTGTATACCAAGTATATGCCAAATTGATGCACGGTGGGAAAAGAAATTATTTTCTTCATAGCACATGACAACACAATCAATAATAACACAGCAGAAATGTCGGAAAAAATAACACAGCAGCCTAAAAACTATGCAAATGATCTATAGATAGAAACCAAATAAATTATGTTCTTTAGTTTCCACACAAGGTCATATTGAACAGATATATTATACAGCCATAACTGTGAATTCACAGTTCATAAGCCTAGATGAATTAGCAATGAATTTAAACAAATATAGAATTCCTGGAATTCTCTGACCTCTTTGTTGTGCACCTATGAAACACGATAATATGATATAATTGTGTCCTTCAAAATTTTAAGGTTACTCCACATTCCACCATACAGAACCAAAATAAACCTAAATTCTACAGTAAATCCAATAAGTTAACCAGAACAGCCTATTAATTGCCACTTGTTTAAACTAGACACAATAGAAATCCTAATCTTCATATAAAAAATAAAGTTTTTCCACCACTGATCTCCTCAATACCACACTGAATCACTAATTGAAACATGCGTAACACTTTCAATTCCGTAATTTAATCCATGAGATCAATGTGCATATATACCTTGTTGTGCATCAGAATGGCACATCCAGGCTCGAGCTGGTCCTTATCGACGAAGGAAAGTATCCCGACGTAGTACTCGGGCCCGACGGACGAGGACACGATGGCGTGGCTCTCGTCGATGATCTCCTCCAGCGAACCGACGCTCATGGGGGTGCCGCGGAGGTCGTCGACCTTGGATCGGTCCTCCTCCGTCTTATCTTCGCTGGGGTGCAGGCGCTCCTGGCTGGCGACGAACTCCTCTTCCATGAGGAGGTAGTCCTTGACGCGTTCGAGCTTGAGCAGGCGAAGGCGGCACTTTGAGAGCGGCGCCACGGCGGGGAGCCGCGCCGCCGCCTCGGAGCCCTTCTGCCGCTTCTGCCTCCGGCCGACACGGGATGGGGCGGTGGGTGGTTCATATTTCTTCTCTTTCTTCCCGTCTCCCTGCTTGCGATCGCCCGGGAGCCCGGGCTGTTTGCCCATCCCGCCGGGAGAACCTTGTCCCATCTCTGGCGGCCGTGAATTAGGGTTTGGCTCGGTGTGACTCGGTGAGAAGCAGGAGAAAAACAGGAAGGTGGAAGGCTCAAGGGGAAAAGAGGAAAACAGGTTATTGAGGTACTCCCTTATCCCTCTATATTCCAAATTATAAAACATTTTCTCTATTTTAAACTATAAAATATTTTAGTTTCTTCAGATATATTATTTTAATACATATTTAGATATAATGCGGTGTATATCTAGATACATAACAAAAAAAAATATACTATCTAAAAGATCAAAACATTTTTCACTTTAGATTAGAATAGAGTGTGTCGGGTTCATAAACACAGGGTCCCTCGCAGACCGGCTTTCCAACGGAGGCTCGGCCCAGCGGCAACGTTGCAAACAACGCGCAACTCATGGACTGGCCCAAGTACCTAAACAACAGGCCAGAAGGGCGATCCAATCACCGACCGGAAGGCCTGGCCTTGGAGGAACGACGCTTGTTTCCGACTCCGGCCCACCTCTTCGACCGGAGCGCTCGCTTCGGTCTCCAGCCCGCCTCTGGACGGTCTCTCCGACCGGAAGGCCTGGCCAAAGCACTACATCTGACTCCGACCCACGTCTCCGACCGGGGATGCGCCAAACCCCTACTCACTGCTCTTCTCTGACTGGCGCAATCAAAGCCGACTAGGACCAACCGACCGGGGACACCCACTCGATAAGGACCAGGAAACGGACGGAGAAAGTAAGGCAGGGTGCACAGTCAAAACCGCAATACCGGGGTCCGTACCCTGTACACCTACGAAAACAGTACTCTGCGACCTCCTTGTCACGTTAGAACCCAAGCAGTGTTGTAGGCGTCGACATTTTCCCCTATAGTATTATGGGCGTCATTAACTCCCATACGGTAAGGCTCCCTCCATATGTCTCTAGACATCGACAGTGTTGTGGGCGTCGACATTTACCGTACCAGACGAACATGGTAAAACCCCTTACATGCCTCCAAATATCAACAGTGTGATAGGCGCCGACATCTGCCATACCCAAAGAAGACAACACAACCTCCCACGTGCATCTGACATCCAACAGTATTGTGGGCGCCTACCATCATCTTGTACCCACCGGTGTGGGAAGCAAGACTTAGCAGCAAACGTACAGCAAAACTACAAATATTTACTTGTTGGTTACTTTCTGTACCGACAGTTGGCGCCGTCCGTGGGGAAGACGTTGTACGTTCAATACTTTTTGGTCATCGGATGGCACACTTTTCTGTCACCTTTGCCATGACGGGCTCAGGCGATACGACTCGTTCGTCTCACTGGAGTTTTCCGCACTCCCACCTGTTGGGATGTGGGTTCCACCCGTCTCCGGGCCGTCCTAGGCCTTCCTCTTTAGAAGCCTAGACTTTGTCGCCGACCGGCTCGGCGTACTACACCTCCTCAAGGAGGCACTCGTTCTGGCGCTCGTCGAAGGGGCACCCTCCATCAGCTCCGGGACGCACGACGACTTCAACGACAAGGCATCTGCATTTTATTCCGAGCAAACTCTCTACTCAAACCTCGCTATGAGTAATGTACATGTTGTTATTTACTTGTTATTCTCTATCTTCCATCGATTATCCGGAGGGACCCTGTTGTCCCCGCGCACGACTGCCATGCGACCAGTTCCCCTACGGCCTTGCGTCTCCCGTGGACGTGTACGCCCGGGGGCTCCAAAGGATGCCGGCGCTGCCCCCTCTCACGTCTGAATTTATGGGAATGGCAAGCTATGCTCCCACCTATTTCCTCGACCTCATGGATGACGATGTTGAGAGTAACGGCTCCAGCATCGGCAATGTGGCGCCTAGGCACCGTCCATCCTGAGAGTGCGCTATGGCGGACGCTCCGGGACAGCCACCGGTGGTGATGGAGTCCTTGCATACTCACACCCCTCCAAACCCTTATGCGGAGACCCTAAGCTCACATGGGGGCATGGCAAGGAGCTACGACAACAGCGGCTGAACCAACCACCGACTGCGCTAGCACGCTCGGCGCACCACATTGCGCCCCGTGCGCATAAACCAACGAGCGGCTCCCGAGGTCACGCCCATCGGGCCTAGCGCAACACCATGGACAGGGGGAATGATCCCCCACAGTTCACTCAGGCCAATCAGAACATCACCGCTGCGACAATGCTTCTGCGTGGCCTTCCCGAGCCGAACGACCCCTAGGAACAGGCAATCCACCAAAACCTCCAGGCACTAGTGGAGACCGCCGCCGTTCAACAAGCGGAGAGCTCCGTATCACGACACCAACTCGTGGCCTCTCTCCCCACTAGGGGAGTGGGGACGCACCAGACGAATCGCTCCACCCGCTCACCGCTACAGCCGCCAAGCACGGCACAGGAGGCCGCATCTTTGCCTCGTCTTGACTTGGCGACCGCTCCGCACCGACCGCCTGTACACGAGTGGCTCGGGCTGAACCGAGACGCTCGTAGCAGCGACTGGATCCCAGCCCGGATGGCCTGGGACCATGGGCCTTTGTCCGATGCATCTAGCGAACGCTGCTCCCGCAGTGCTCCAATGGAGGCCAAGGCAAAGGCAAGGCCAAATGCCAGGATCAGGACGAGGGCCCCTCCACGTAGAGAGGGAAAAAGAATAGAAAAGATCGCCGCTGACTGGCCAACTCCGCGTTGGTCGCCACGGCTGATCACACGGGCAAGCAGCCCTAGCAGGACCTTCTGGGCCACTTCCATGAGCTCATGGAGAACCCATGCACCAACCATGCCTACCCTGTCAAACACTTCTACAAGGACTGCGAGCTCCTCAAGCGCCTTCTGCGATAGGCTGATGGGCCGAAGGAAGAAAAATGCGAAGAGGCAGCGGCCAAGAAAGGGGGCATAGCGGGCAAGGATCCGGACGACTGAAGGTTGAGGTGATCTGACCGGACGCCTACCGACTGAAGGATGACAACGACGACATTCTCACCAACGCTTAGAATAGCTATGTCATTTTCTTCCCCTAAAATTCAGTCTTACCATTGTTTACTTAACGTTTGCTCCTATAAAAGCGCCCTGACCCGAACACTTTTGGCCTAGGTCGCTCAGGGGCTCCACGAGGGTGCACTACTACCTCTCTTTTTTGTTTGCTATCATATGGTGAAACTCCTTCCTACCCGAACAAAAGGGTAGTTCATTCCTTTATATTGCCTTGCGTAGCTTTGCTTTAAAATATTCCAACCGATTGCACCCCGCCTCAACATATGGTTACGAGCAGCTAAGCCTCATGGGCCATGCCCAGGCTCCTAAGGGTGCATCCTACGGGACAAACATGCAAGTATGAAAAAGAAAGAATAAAAAACAAAATTATGCTAAGGTAAAACTAAGGAACGAAAGGGACAAGCTTCCCCGAACGGAGTGACTCTATCACAAAAAACGAAACCGATTATAGTCATTGAGTACACAAGAACATTTACATGGGGGTTCCCCCATGAACTATTGGGTTCCTTAGTTTTACCCCCATGTAAATGTTCTTGTGTACTCAATGACTATACTTTACAAGCTATTGGGGTGGCTCGGTGGCATCTGCTGTCGGTGCAACCGGCGAAGGCATAGGCTGCTCACTCCCTAGTGGGATGACATTCGACTCGGTTGAAGGCGGGGCGATGTCCATTTCTGACCCAGGCTTGAAAGCTCTAGTTTGGTTTTGGTTAATTGATGAAACCCTAAGTGCTAACCTAGTTTATCAAAGTGATTATGAGATAGGTAGCACTACTCCAAGTGATGAAGCAATGGCGAAGATCATGACGATAGTGATGGCATGGTGATGATCAAATGCTTGAACTTGGAAAAGAAGAAAGAGAAAAACAAAAGGCTCAAGGTAAAGGTATAAATAGTAGGAGCCATTTTATTTCGGTGATCAAGACACTTAGTGAGTGTGATCACATTTAGGTTAGATAGCCATAGTATTAAGAGGGGTGAAACTCATATTGAAATGCGGTTATCAAAGTGCCACTAGATGCTCTAACTCATTGCATATGCATTTAGGATCTAGTGGAGTGCTAACACCCTTGAAAATATTTGTGAAAATATGCTAACACATGTGCATAAGGTGATACACTTAATGGTTGGCACATTTGAGTAAGGGTTAGAAACTTCACCGGTGGAGTGTCCACCCGTAGAGTGTAGACAGTCCGATGGTGCCACCGGCGCCCTAGACAAAAAAGACAGGGGTTCACAGAGTGACTGGACGCTGGGTTCAGAGTCCGGTCAGTAGCAGCAGTGAGCACGCATCTCGGTCTTATGACCGAACGCTGGCAGGGTGCATTCGGTCAATGCTGACATATGCTGACATGTGGTGCACAGTGGAGACATTGAGTGACCAGACGCTGGGTGAGTCCGATCGAGCATGACCGGGCGCGTTCAGTCGTGAAAATTCATGTTTGGAACCTTACTAGAAATGACCGGACGCTGAGGTCCAACGTCTGTCACTTTCTAACTAACGTGTCCGGTCATCTATTGACCGATGTAATCGGGCGATCAACGTTTGAAGCCAATGACATGTGGCGCACATCGCACGACTGGACATTGTGGTCCAGCGTCTGGTCAATATGGCCAGAGCATCCGGTCGGCTCATGTTCAGTGCAGTGAGGAGCCCAACGACTCTATTTCGTGGGGGCTTCTATTTAAGCCCTATGGCCGGCTCAATCTCACTCGCTTGGTCATTTGCATTGACATAGCAACCTTGTGAGCTTATCCAAAGCCCTCCCACTCATCTCCATCATTGATTCATTATCATTGTGAGATTGGGAGAGAATCCAAGTGCATTGCTTGAGTGATTGCATCTAGAGGCACTTGGTATTTGTGTTTTGCTGTGGATTTTGCTTGTTGCTCTTGGTGGTTGCCACCACCTAGACGGCTTGGTGCAGCGGTGGAGGATTGGCACAAGTTGGTGATTGTTCGTGGCCATCTTCGGTGATTGTGAGGGGATTTGTACCTTCCCCAGTGGAGCGCCGAAAGGTAACTCTAGTGGATTGCTCGTGTCATTGAGTTACCTCACTTGTGGGTAGGTTCTTGCGGTGTCCAATTGTGTGGATGAGGTTTGTGCAACACCTCTTAGCCATTGAATCACCAAGTGTTGGTCGACACAACAGAGACGTAGCGTGTTGGCAAGCACATGAACCTTGGGAGAAAATCGGTTGTCTCTTGCCCCTTGGTATTCTCCTAGTGATTGATTTCATCTTGTGATTGGTTTATCCCTCTACATGGTGGTATAATCACTCTACTCACTATTTTATATTCTTGTAAACTAGTTGTGGCAAGCTCTTTAGTGTTATTAGAATTGAGAGCTTGATTTGTTATTTAAGTTTATCTAGTGGAGCTCTTTAGTGTAGCAAGTTTGAGAGCTCTTAGTGAGTAGTATCATAGCAAGTTGTGTGTCTAGTAATCATTGCAACTAGAATTGTTGGATAGGTGGCTTGCAACCCTCGTAGAGCTAGAGCAAGTTTATATTTCGCTATTTGTCTTACTAATCAAATTGCTCTAGTTGATTTGTAGAATTTTAAATAGGCTATTCACCCCCCCTCTAGCCATATTAGGACCTTTCAAGGATCCGTGCCATCCACAGGCTAGGCGACATCCCCCCGACGCACACTTTCTACCATGTCCTCATAGTGGGCATCCATCACCCACTGCATAGAGACTTGCTCTGCCACCAACCTTGTGTGCGGCAGCAAGCTCTCCTCGAGCGATTAGATGTCCTCCGTGCTCAAGCCATCGGTATACCCGCTGTAGATAGTGACAAAGTCCATGTTCAGGTGGTATGTCGCCATCGAAGTCAACACCCCCGACACTTCGTAGAATAGCCCATGTGTGATGAGGGCCCGGACCTCATCCGGGACCTCCGCCAGCTAGATGGCGGGCACACTGGTACTTGGCGCTGACCCGAAGACCTCTGAGATGACGAGCTGGGCAACATTGCGGATCTGGTCAAGTTCCTCCTTGAGGGCATGTCGCTCCTCAAGGGACTTGGCTAGCGCCTCCACATTCTGACCAAACGTTGCCTTAACCGTCTCTAGGTCCTGCTCCAACAACTTCACCTTTCCACCCAGCTCTGGAAGAGGGGTGACAAGCTCAGAAACAAGCTAAAGGAAGAAACCAACACGACAAAAAACAGAGAAGGTACATACCGAGGTGGAAGTTCTCAAGGGTGGAGAGTCCCTCTGCTTGTCGGGCCACCTACTCGCATAGCTAGGCGTTCACCTCCTCCGTCCCCATCACCCTGCCTCAGAGCGCAAGCACTTCCTAGTCTACCTCCGATCAGGCCTTTTGCTCCGACTCCAGGGCCTTTCGCGCTGACTCTAGGGCCTTTCGTGCTAACTCCAAGGCATTTTGCTCTGACTCAAGGGTCTCTAGGGATTTTTGGAGCACCGCCTCGATGTCCGCTAGGGATTTTTCATAGCCCTGCCTCGGTCTCCACCTGATGGCCTTTGCTATCTCAAGCCCTCACTTGACGGCAGTCGCTCGCTCCGCCGCATGCTGCTCCTCTGCCCGCACCACGGTCACCTTGGCCGCCTAGTCCTAGGACTCATGATGGGCGGACTCCAGCTGACGCTCAAGCTCGGCCATCTAGGCATGCTCCATCCAGAGGAAACGGGACTTATGAGACAACATCTCCTACAGACCCTATGAAAATGAGAAGCAAGCATGCTGAGGCAACCAACAAGAGACTAAGAGGTCAAGGACAAACACGGGAAACTCACCTCCACTGTGAGCTATAGGTCAACCTTGACCAACTATTGGGCGGACTTAACCCGCTCCTGGGCATCCCCAAGCTTCACCAACAACCTAGCGAGATTGGACTCCATGGCGAGTCCTTTCCCCCTAAGGATGTCCTAGAGCTGACACTCCTAGGTATCCCGAAGGATGAACCAAACCTTTGATGGGTCCTCGGGGTAGGGCCACTCTAGGTCACCCTCCTCCAGCCTACCAGAGGGCCCAGCCTCTGACCGAACCACCGCCAGTCCCCACAATAGCACCGACAGCTCCATCACATCATCCGCTTTATCATCGGAAGGGATCTTCATGACCTCGGTTTCACGGGCCACCAATAGGCGTTTTGACTCCAACCCGACCGCATCTCCCTCCGACACCTTCCGCTCCAACCGTGAGGGTGAGCCATGCAGACCTTCGCTCGACAAGGCAGGGAGCTTGGTCTCTATCTCCTCTTCCACCGTAGCTATTGAAGGAGGGGCACAAGGGACACCTCCGACGAAACCCCTACTATCACCACCGGGATTGCCGCCAGCACCATCGCCACCGCTACCGCCTTACTAGCAACCAACCTGAGGAGCACCACCCCTAGGAGGGAAGGACTCACCACCACCACCCTATTCCCTCCGCCGCTCACCACAGCACGTTGCAGGATGGGCCTCCAAACCTCCTGCATTAGAGTCCGACCGCTGACAAAGAGTATAGGTGAAAGCTCTAGTTTGGTTTTGGTGAATTGATGAAACCCTAAGTGCTAACCTAGTTTATCAAGTGATTATGAGATAGGTAGCACATTCCAAGTGGTGAAGCAAATGAAGATCATGCCATGGTGATGATCAAGTGCTTAGACTTGGAAAGAAGAAAGAGAAAAACAAAAAGCTCAAGGCAAAGGTATAAACCATAGGAGCTATTTTGTTTTGGTGATCAAGACACTTAGAGAGTGTGATCACATTTAGGTTTGATAGCCGTACTATTAAGAGGAGTGAAACTCATATCGAAATGCAGTTGTTAAAGTGCCACTAGATGCTCTAACTCATTGCATATGCATTTAGGATCTAGTGGAATGCTAACACCCATAAAAATGTTTGTGAAAAATATGCTAACACATGTGCACAAGGTGATACACTTGGTGGTTGGAACATTTGAGCAAGGGTGAAGAAGTTAGAGGTGAAAAGGAGTTAGTCTTGCTAGTCACTGAGTGATCGGACGCTGGTCTCAGAGGGACTGGCGTGTCTGGTTAAGTGTGGCAGCGAAGACGCTGGCATCGGTCAAACGACCGGACGCTGGGTCTTGGACTGACTGGACACTGATGTCCAGGGTCCGGTCCTATTGTTGGGCAGCACAGAGAAATGTCACTATGTGACCGAACACTGTCAGGGTCTGGTCAAGCATGACCGAACGCGTCCGGTCGAAGAAAATTATTTCTGGAACCTTACTGAAAATGACCAGACGCTGGAGGCTGAGCATCCAATCACTTTGTGTGCTGCGTCCGGTTAATAGATGACTGTTGAAATCTAATGAATGGTATTTGAAGCAGGGGACATGTGGCGTGTATCATGTGACCGAACGCTGAGGGCTAGTGTCCGGTCGATCAGACCAGAGCGTCCGGTCACCCCGCGTTGTGCCTAGTGAAGGGGTACAATAGCTCTATTTCATGGGGGCTTCTATTTAAGCCCCTTGGCCGGTTGAGGCTCATACCTTTGGCAATTTTCATTAACATAGCAACCTTGTGAGCTTAGCCAAAGCCCTCCCACTCATCTCCATCATTGATTCATCATCTTTGTGAGATTAGGAGAGAATCCAAGTGCATTGCTTGAGTGTTTGCATCTAGAGGCACTTAGTGTTTGTGTTTCGCTATGAGATTCACTTGTTACTCTTGGTGGTTGCCACCACCTAGATGGCTTGGAGTAGCGAGGATCATCGAGCGGAGGGTGGTGATTGTCTCTGGCTCCGATTATGGTGATTGTGAGGGGTTCTTGACCTTTCCCCAGCGGAGAGCCAAAAGGTACTCTAGTGGATTGCTTGTGGCTTGTGTGATCCTCATCTTATGTTAGTTGTTCGGCAACCTATTGAGGGTTTGGCGTGTGAAGCCAATTAGTGCGTGAACCTCTAAGTGAGTGAATCACCACAACGAGGACTAGCTTGCCGGCAAGTAAGTGAACCTCGGTAAAAATCATTGTGTTCATCATTGATTCTGAGGTGATTGGTCTTTATTGTTGTTCATCCTTGTGATTGATTGGTTCCTTCATCTACACGGCGGTATAACCTTCTTGATCACTCTATTTACATTATCGTAAACTAGTTGTCAAGCTCTTTAGTGTAGCTAGTTGTGAGAGCTTGCTTGCTTGGTTGGTGTGGCTCTTTAGTTAGTCTTTGAGAGCACACTAACATAGGGTAGTGTCATAGCTATTGTGTGAATAGATACTATCTAAACTAGAATATAGTAGGTGGCTTGCATTTTGAGTAGGCTAGCACAACACTTGCTTCGCCTCATAATTGTCTAACCATTTTGTTAAGTGTTGTTGTAGAAATTTTATTAGGCTATTCACCCCCCTCTAGCCATCAGGACCTTTCAACAGGTCAGTCATACTCCAAAAGACTCAACAGCAAGATCAAAAAGAAACAAAGAAAAACATACCGAGAGGTAAGCGGCACGACTCTAAAGCCAAGACCCGGCATCGACGGGACCGTAGGGCGAGTACTGCTCCCAGGCTATGACCCGTGCCTCCTCACTTTAGCCAGGGGCAGAGTCATCACAACCGGCTCCTTCCTGGCCTTTGGGTCACCACGACCTTCAGCTTGGGATGCACTGATCGAAGCAACAGGTGGGGTATCCTCCCACTGCGAGTCACATGCTAGCATCGATCCTGGTGACGCACGGGTGCAAGCCCGCTCCTCTAACCGCTAGGCTTGCTTGGTCACACCCGCGGTAGGTGGGGATGAGACTAGCGACACCACCAAGGGGCGAGGTGACCATGTCTGCTTTGCCTCCCATTCGCCAGTAGTGTCCGTGCTCGCCGCACGCTTCCTCGGCATGGGAACCACGGCGTGCCTCTCCACCTCTTGCTCATCGCCAACAGACATCGCCGTAGGGTTGTGACGCTCCGTCGAGGTCACAATGACCTCCTGACTTTCCTCCTCCTCAGAGAAAACTATGTCATCCACATCTGTGGGATCCTCCGGCTCAAGCTCAGACTCGATGTCACTCTTATTTTCCCTAGCCTTCACGCGCTGGGCGATCTCCTTTTCCCTCTTATACTTCCACCAAGCCACCTCGACTTTCTTCTTTTTCCTAGCATCTGTCTCCTCCTTCTAGGCAGCCTACCGGGCTACGCCCTCTGGCCCCTTCAGAACATGCGGACGGGACTTGTAAGCATCAAGTCCCTACGAAACAGGCGATTCAAAATAAAAAAGTAGGAAAGCAAAGGGGCAAAGAACATGAAGTAAAGAGAGAGGAGCATACAAGTTTGGACACCACCAAGGTGTTGAGAGGTCCAGGCTTTCCATCGACCCTCTCTTTGGGCTTCAGCTGCAGCACCCGGTCTAGGCGACTCCAGACCTCATCGCCCGATAGCTCCTCCAACGACGCACGATCAGGGTCTGATGAGTCGCTGTACCTCCACATCGGCCGCGCCCTCTCTGCCAATGGAGCAACCCGACGACGATAGAGGGTGTGGAACACCCACACCCTGTCAAGGCCACGCCGCATGAGCTTCTGGAGCTCTGCCTCAATGATCTCCACCTTCTTCTTCTCCCGACGGGAAGGGCCCCACGACCAACTATCCCTCCTCTTTGGCCTCCCACCGATGAACGCTGGGAATGGTGCCTCGACCGGGTTCCTGATATAAAACCACTCCCCGTGCCACCCCTGGTTGGAGTCGCTAGGGATGTACGTGGGATACGAGCCCCCCACGCTTGGTTTTCTCTATAGGGTGAATCCCCCCACCGGCGTGGCCTTGGGTGGATTCCCCACCGGCAAAGTTTGCCTAGAGAAAAGCCACCAAAAGAAGTCCACGTGTGGCTCCATCCTGAGGAAGGCCTCGCAGACGGTGACGAAGCCCGCGATATGTAGCGCCCCCATCGGATTGAGGTGCTACAGCTCTAGACCCCACTCATTAAGGAGACCGCATAGGAACCAGTGCACAGGATATCCTAATCCACACTCATAGAAGGTGAGGAAGGAGACCACCTCATCGGGACAAGGCTACGGAACATCCTCCCTCCTAGGAGCCCTCCTGTGCGCCACCTTCTTCGACGGAAGAAACCCCTTCACGGTGAAGGCCTCTAGCACCGACTCCCTCATAGTGGATGACCTCCAGTCTAACATTTCACTCTAGGTTCGCAAAAGGATTTGTGAGTTTTTTCCTCTCCCTCACTCTCTCTCTTTTCTTTTCCTAGGAACCACCGTGGCTCTCAAAGACACTCTCAGCAAGAAGGAAAATATGAGGAGGCGGTAGATGGGGAATAGGTGACAGAATAGGGCAAAAACCTTCTCCCTTCTCCTACTTAAGGAAAATGGCACAATAGGTGGGGAAGGTGCTCTGATCGGGAAAGTCAAAACGGCGAAGCGAAAAACCCTCTCTCTTCCCCATTTAATGCAGATGGGATACGATGAGACGCATACTGGCCGATGAGACACGCCTTGCCTAATGGAATGGCACCTAATCAGACGGGATGTGGCCTAGGTATGGCCCACCACTACCATGAGCCAGGCGCAAGAACCAAAGCACCACCGCACATAGGTAGCTCTCCGCATCCCCAGGCGAAACTTGGAAAAACCCAAAACGGGATCTCTGCCAGGAGAGACCATCAGGCTTCCTAAGTCGATCGAATGGCTTAGGATAACACTGAGAGATAGGTACAGAGCAAAGGGATGCCCCATGTAGGCCATGCTGACTCCGTCAGGAACGACGAGCATGGGTTCCGATCGGACATTTCTGATTGGAGCTCTTTAAACCCCATTACTCGAGTCATCAAGGTAACACTACTGACCCCCACCTATTCCTTTATATAATCATTCATACATTCATACATGCATTCATTCCATACGCCCATGCCCCCCAGATGATTCGGGCCCTAAATCACCCGGGGGCTCAGGAACTAAAGCATCGCACGTGCAGCGAAATGCATCACAACGCTCCGTGTTGCGTCACGAAGCGACAGTTGCCTCATTCGACATGAGCAATGACCGGTCGGGGTTTGAAGGCCGGCCCACGAAGGGCTTGAGGCCACCCCATGTCAAATAGAGCTAGGGGAGAAAATGTAGATGAGCCCTATGCGGCCCTTGCCCAGTTTGCCCCAAAGCAAATAGGGTCTTCTCAACCTTCTTGTTCGATCCTAAACCTCTACCAAACCCACAGAATCTCCATCGAGGGGAGGCCAGCAGGCCACCCAGGTCGATCTCCGGAATGACCTAGGCATCTGTCGGGTTGCAGGTAAAGGAGCAGTGGAATGTCACAAGAGGGCTACGCCAACCCCGTCACAAACGACGGATCTAGATTCCACTTGATCATACCCGTTAGTGAGCTCACCGAGCGCATCACTCGAGCCTGAGCGATCGAGGCAAGCGACAAAGCTCAGCCCCTCTAGTTGTGAGAAACCAAGGATGGGGTAACACACATAACTCAAATCGACCCCTACCAAAGCTCAACAGGGCTCGGGGGCTCAAGACACCAAAACACCGGGGTCTATGACCCTAAACTCGCCCCATCCCTCAGCTATGCTTTGACTACACACCAAACGCCTGGGTCTATGACCATGAACTCGCCCCATCCCTTGGCTATGCCTCGACTGCACACCAAAAACATCTAGGTCTGCAACCCTGAACTCGCCCCATCAGGATCCATGAACTTCAGCTCGCCCAATCCCTAAACTAACTAACTATCTGCCTCGGCTGCGCGGGCTACACCGAGGCCAGGATCCACGAATTTGACTCGCCCGATCCCACGGCATGCACCGATGTTAAGACCCATGAGCTCCATCTCGTCCGATCCCTAAACTAACTGCCTCGACTATGTGGGCTACACCGAGGCTAGGATCTACGACTCTGACTCGCCCGATCCCACGGGGCGCACCGACATTAAGACTCACGAGCTCCGTCTCGTCCGATTCCTAAACTAACTGCCTCGACTATGAGGGCTGCACCGAGGCTAGGATCTACAACTCCGACTCACTCGAACCCACGGCGCGCACTGACGCCAGGACACGCGAACTCTGTCTCGTCCGATCCCTAAACTAACTGCCTCGGCTGCGCGGGCTGCACCGAGGCTAGGATCTATGACTCCAACTCACCCGATCCCATGGCGTGCACCAACACTAGGACCCGCGAACTCCGTCTCATCCGATCCCTAAACTAACTGCCTCGCCCGATCCCACGGCGTGCACCGACGCCAGGATCCACGAGCTCTACCTCACCTGATCCCAAAACTAAACGCCTCGGCTGCCCAATGACGCCTTGGTTGACGACTCTGTCTTGACTAAAAAACACGCACACACGCCCGTTGAAACCCCCCAGATGATTCTGCCCAAATCGCTCAGGGGGCTACACCCGTGGGTGCACACACCCGCTAATGAAATGAAAACCTCTCCTGCTGGCAACACGAACCCCCCCCTGAACGATTCTGCTCGAATCGCCTAAGGGCTCGGGGGCTACACCCATGAATGCGCTCACGCACACCTACCGTCAAGACAAAAATCCCTAGACAATTCTACCCAAATCGCCTAGGGGCTCCTATCGGGTTTATAAAACCGGGGTCGCTCGCGGACTGGCTTCCCAACAGAGGCTCGACCCAAGAGGCAACATTGCAAATAACGCGCAACTCATGGGCTGGCCCAAGTATCTAAACAACAGGCTAGAAGGGTGATCCAATCACTAACCAGAAGGCCTAGCCAAGGAGGAACGATGCCCATTTCTAACTCTGGCCCACCTCTCTGACCGGAGCGCTCGGTTCGGCCTTCAGCCTGCCTCTAGATGGCCTCTCCGACCGGAAGGCCTGGCCAAAGCACTACTTTCGACTCTGACTAGCATCTCTGATCGGGGATGTGCCAAACCCCTACTCACTGCTCTTCTCCAACTGACGTGATCAGAGCCGACTAGGACCAACCAACCGAGGATGCCCGCTCAATAAGGACCAAGAAACGGACGAAGAAAGTAAGGTAGAACGCATAAGTCAAAACCGTAATACCGAGGTCCGTACCTTGTACACCTGCGAAAACATTACTCTGCAACCTCCCTGGCACATCAGAACTCAAGCAGTGTTGTAGGCGCCGACATTTTCCCCTACAGTATTGTGGGCGCCATTAACTCCCATACGGTAAGGCTCTCCCCACATGCCTCTGGGCATCGATAGTGTTGTGAGCACCGGCATTTACCGTACCAGGCGAACATGGTAAAACCCCTTGCATGCTTCCAGATATCAACAGTTGAAAGGTCCTAATATGGCTAGAGGAGGGGGTGAATAGCCTATTTAAAAATCTACAAATCAACTAGAGCAATTTGATTAGTATGACAAATAGCGAAATGCAAACTTGCTCTAGCTCTACAAGGGTTGCAAGCCACCTATCCAATAATTCTAGTTGCAATAATTACTAGGTACACAACTTGCAATGTTACTACTCACTAAGAGTTCTCAATCTTGTTATTCTAAAGAGCTCCACTAGATGAACTTAAAATAATAAAGCAAGCTCTTAATTCTAATTACACTAAAGAGGTTGCTACAACTAGTTTGCAAGAATATAAATGAGTGAGTAGGATGATTATACCATCGTATAGAGGAGTGCACCAATCACAAGATGAATACTAAATCAATCACTGGGAGAATACCAAAGGGCAAGAGACAACCAATTTTTCTCCCGAGGTTCACGTGCTTGTCGGCACGCTAGTCCCCATTGTGTCGACCAACACTTGGTGGTTCGGCGGCTAAGAGGTGTTGCACGAACCTCGTCCACACAATTGGACACCGCAAGAACCTACCCTCAAGTGAGGTAACTCAATGACATGAGCAATCCACTAGAGTTACCTTTTGGCTCTCCGCCGAGGAAGGCACAAGACCCCTCACAATCACCACAATTGGAGCCAGAGACAATCCCAACCTTCGCTCAACGATCCTCGCTGCTCCAAGCCATCTAGGTGGCGGCAACCACCAAGAGAAACAAGTGAATCCCACAGCAAAACATGAATACCAAGTGCCCCCAGATGCAATCACTTAAGCAATGCACTTGGATTCTCTCCCAATCTCACAATGATGATGAATCAATAATGGAGATGAGTGAGAGGGCTTTGGCTAAGCTCACAAGGTTGCTATGTCAATGCAAATGGCTAAGAGGGTTAGCTTGAGCCGGCCATGGGGCTTAAATAGAAGCCCCCACAAAATAGAGCCATTGGGCTCCTCACTACTCTGAACACGGGCCGACTGGATGCTCCGGTCAGATTGATCGGACGCTAGACCTCAGCGTCCAGTTGCGCGATGCACGCCACGTGTCTCCTCTCTTCAAATACTGAGTGTCCGATCCCAACGGTTAAGTGATGACTGGACGCACTGCTATGAAGTGACTGGACGCTGGACCTCAGCGTCCAGTCATTTACAGTAAGGTTCCATTCGCATAAAATCACGACCGAACACGTCCGGTCATGCTCGACCGGACTCATCCAGCGTCCGATCACTCAATGTCTCCTCTATGCGCCACCATATTAGCGTACGTCAGCATTGACCGGACGCACCCTGCCAGCGTCCGATCACTCTTTGTGCCAGCGTCCGATCACAAGACCAAGACGCGTGCTTACTACTGCTACTGATCAGACATAGGACCCCAGCGTCCGGTCATTGCACCACCAGCATCTGATCACTCTATGAACCCTATCTTTTCTGTATAGGGCACCAGTGGCATCGTTGTACTGTCCGCACTCTACAGACGGACACTCCACTGATGAAGTTTCCAACCCTTGCTCAAATGTGCCAACCACCAAGTGTATCACCTTGTGCACATGTGTTAACATTTTTTCACAAATACTTTCAAGGGTGTTAGCACTCCACTAGATCCTAAATGCATATGCAATGAGTTAGAGCATCTAGTGAAACTTTGATAACCGCATTTCAATACGAGTTTCACCCCTCTTCATAGTACAGCTATCTAACCTAAATATGATCACACTCGCTAAGTGTCTTCATCACCAAAACAAAATGGCTCCGACTATTTATACCTTTGCCTTGAGCATTTTGTTTTTCTCTTTCTTCTTTTCCAAGTTCAACCATTTGATCATCACCATGCCATCACCATCATCATGATCTTCGCCATTGCTTTATCACTTGGAGTAGTGCTACCTATCTCATAATCACTTTGATAAACTAGGTTAGCACTTAGGGTTTCATCAATTAACCAAAATTAAACTAGAGCTTTCAATCTCCCCCTTTTTGGTAATTGATGACAACTCTTTCACAAAGATATGAGTTGAAATTTAATTGAATCCATGTTGCTTGCCCAAGCATATTTACCATGTGTAAAAGAATATGGACAAGTTTCATGAACTCCAAATGGTAGCAATTGCTCCCCCTATATATGTGCTAAGAGTTTGGATTGTAGCTTGCACATATGCTTAGATAGGAAATATAGGAGACAATTTCTACCGTATGATGCTAAGGTATAAGAGATGGACCTTTAAAGTGTGATACCAATCGGAGTGCACCAATATACCATCCTTAGCACCATTAGTAACTATACATACACAAAAACTAGAATACCCCATGAGATCACCATTATAAGCAAGGGTCTAGTTTCCATAAAATGAACATAAGTCTAGTTACTTTAGCCCATGCATGCTAGTTTCTCATTTCATCATTCAAGCCTATAACTAGCATACACCACACAAGCAGGGATATTGAAATTTAAAACTTGTGCCATGCAAGCAAATATATGAAATGCACATTCAAATACAACATACAAGTTTATGAGCTTGCTCCCCTACTTGTGTGTATTTTTTATTAATCCCCTTACAATGTCATTTCATTTGTTTTCATTTGTTTGCTCCTCCTATCTTACTATCTTTGTGAATTTCTCTCCCCTTTGTCAACAATTATCACAAAAGGTGAGCTCAAATTATAGATAGGTTGAGGTGAAACTATGTGAAATGAGGATCATTTTTCCAATTTGGTTCAATCTAGATCACTTACAAAAGATATTTAACTCGGTTTGATCTAAGTACAAGCTTCTTCACACCTCTAAATAAGGGTTATCTTGTACCATATTGAGTTAAACACTTATAGCTTATTTTCTAGATCGAATACTAGGTTTACAAGCCCACAAACATGTCATATGTTACCACTAGATCATTTCAAACATACAAGCATTAAATTCATTTGATTTTAATTAATGAGCCTAGGACATGATAGGAATGACTAGATGCACTAAACAAATCCTTAGCAGTGGATGGATGACATGCCAATCAACTTTACCTTGCTTTGCTCGAAGGTGAGGCATGTCATATAATGGGGGTGCATCAACACATATTTGAGAAATCAAGTATGTTCAATTCATTCCTTAGTTTGCAAAACCTCTTCTCATCAAGTGGTTCAGTGAAGATATCGGCATGTTGATCTTCGGTGCCCACACTCTCAACACAAATGTCCCCCTTTTTGTTGATGATCTCTTATGAAATGATGGTGAACATCAATATGGTTTGTTCTTGAATGTTGAACCGAGTTGTTGGTGAGCTTTACGGCACTTTCATTGTCACATAGCAATGGCACTTGCTTGAATTTGATTCCAAAATCACTCAAAGTAGCCTTCATATAAAGTAATTAAGCACAACAACTACTAGCCAAAATGTACTCCGCTTCGGCGATTGAAAGTGCTACACTATTTTGTTTCTTTGATGACCAAGACACAAGTGATCTTCCCAATAGTTGACATGTGCCTGATGTGCTCTTTCACTCAACTTTGCATCCCGCATAATCAGAGTCCGAATATCCAATCAACTCAAATCTTGCTCCTTTGGGATACCACAATCCAACATTTTGTGTATGCTTCAAGTACCTCAATATTCTCTTTGTTGCCTTCAAATGACTTTCTCCTAGTGAGGCTTGAAATCTAGCACACATACATACACTAAACATCACATCCGGCCTTGATGCGGTCACATAGAGTAGGCTTCCAATCATAGACCGATACATCTTTTGATCTACCATGTTGCCACTAGCATCACTATCCAAGCTTCCACTTGTTCCCATTGGTGTACTAATAGCTTTAGTATCATCCATTCCAAACTTCTTGAGCATGTCTTTGATGTACTTGCCTTGACTCACAAATGTGCCATTTTTCATTTGCTTGATTTGAAGACCAAGGAAGTAGCTAAGCTCTCCAATCATGGACATCTCAAACTCACTTGCCATCATTTTGCCAAACTCCTCATAAAAATCTTGATTTGTTGACCTAAAAATGATATCATCAACATAGATTTGCATTACAAACAAGTCATTTTCAAGCTTCTTGGTGAAAAGAGTGGTGTCAACCTATCCCATCTTGAATCCCTTAGAGAGTATGAAATCTCTCAATCTCTTATACCATGCTCTAGGTGCTTGTTTTAATCCATACAAAGCATTTCTCAACTTGTAAACATGGTTGGGTTTCTTCACATCTTCAAAACCGGGAGGTTGCTCAACATACACAAGCTCATTGATGTACCCATTGAGAAATGCACTCTTCACATCTATTTGGTACAACTTGGTGTTGTGGGCACACGCATAGGCTAACAAGATCCTAATTGCTTCCAATCTTGTAACCGGGGCATATGTTTCTCTAAAGTCAAGACCTTCAACTTGAGTGTAACTTTGAGCCACTAATCTTGCTTTGTTCTTTATTACTATCCCATCTTGATTTTGCTTATTCCAAAAGACCCACTTAGTTCCAATCACATTATTATCCTTAGGCCTCTCAACTAACTCCCATACTTGGTTTCTTGTAAAGTTGTTTAGCTCTTCATGCATAGCATTGACCCAATCAACATCCTTCAAAGCTTCATCTATCTTTTTAGGTTCAATGGATGACATAAATAAGAAATGCTCACAAAATAAAGCCAATCTTGATTTAGTTTGCACGCCTATTGAAATATCACCAATGATAGTGTCCAAGGGATGATTTCTTGCAACATTGGTTGGTTGAAGCACTTGCACTTGATTGCTTGCATTTGATAGATCACTTGGTTGAGATGATGAACTAGCCACTTATTGTTGATCTTGCACTTTGTCATCACTAGTTCTTGCTTGAACTTGATCATGAGAACCACTAGCTTGCACATTTGAGTTAGAGAGCACTTGATTCTTGTCATCTTTAACATCAATCACCTCTCTAGGCCTTATATCATCAATGTCCATGTTCTTCATTGCATTGACTAATTGAGTGTCTCTTACATCATCTAGATTCTCATCTTCCTCTTGAGAACCATTTGTTTCATCAAACTCCACATCATGAACCTCCTCAAGAGTACCACTAGCCAAATTCCAAACTCTATAAGCCTTGCTAGTAGTGGAGTAACCAAGCAAGAAACCTTCATCACATTTCTTTTCAAACTTGATCAATCTATTGCCTTTCTTCAATATGTAGCATTTACAACCAAACACCCGAAAGTATGCTATATTGGGCTTTCTTCTATTCAAAAGCTCATAAGGTATCTTCTCCATCATGGGGTGACAATAGAGTCGGTTGCTGTAATAGCAAGCCGTGTTGATTGCTTCAGCCCAAAATGAACGACTCATATTGTACTCACTCAATATTGATCTTGCCATGTTAATCAAAGTTTTATTCTTCCTCTCAACTAAGCCATTTGATTGAGGAGTGTACTTGGCCGAGAATTGATGTCTAATTCCAAATTTATCACACAACTTATCAATTCTAGTGTTCTTGAATTCATTACCATTGTCATTTCTAACTTTCTTGATGGTTGTTTTAAACTCATTGTGAATGCCCTTGACAAATGATTTAAATATTGCAAACACATCACTCTTGTCAACAAGAAAGAATACCCATGTGTATCTAGTGAAATCATCCATAATCATAAATCCATATTTGTTTCCACCAATGCTTGTGTATGTGGTTGGTCCAAACAAGTCCATGTGCATCAACTCAAATGCCTTAGATGTGCTCATCATGCTCTTCTTAGGATGTGTGTTACCAACTTGTTTTCTGGCTTGACATACACTACATAGCTTATCCTTCTCAAATGTGACATCTTTCAAGCCTCTAAGTCATGCTTAATCAACTTGTTCAATTGTTTCATTCTAACATGACCAAGCCTTCTATGGCATAACCAATCCATGCTATACTTAGTGATCAAACATGTTGTCAATTGAGCTTCTCTAGCATTGAAATCAACCAAGTATAGATTTTCATATCTAAATCCTTTGAATATCAAGTTAGAGCCATCTACACTTATAATCTCTACATCATCCACACCAAATATGCACTTGAAACCAAGATCACACAATTGAGCTACCGATAAAAGGTTGAAGTTCAAGCTCTCTACTAGTAGCACATTGAAAATGCTCAAGTCATTGGATATTGCAATCTTACCAAGCCCTTTGACCTTGCCTTTGCCATTGTCACCAAATATGATACTATCAATACCATTGCTCTTGTTTTCATTGATTGAATTGAACATTCTTGGATCACTGGTCATGTGTTGTGTGCACCCACTATCAAGCACCAAATGCCTTCCTCTGGCTTTATAATTGACCAACAAAAGAAGATCAATTCTTTTTAGGTACCCAAACTTGCTTGGGTCATTGAAGATTAGTTACCAAGGTCTTTGGTACCCAAATGACCTTCTTCTTTGGGCCCACAATTGGTGTACCAATGAACTTAGCCTTTACACCATTAGCACCCTTAACAAGCATATAACAAGAATCAAATTTAATTAAGGATACAATAGGTAGCTTGTTCTTGTTAATATTGCAATATTGCTCTACATGCCCAACTTTCTTGCATCTATTGCAAACCCAACCATTGCCCTTCACAAAGTTAACTTTGGGAGTGACAAAGGCCGCCTTGCCTTTCTTAGGGGTATAGCCTAATCCCTCTTTGTTGAGAGAAAACCTTTGGCTACTCAAGCACTTTAGCAAGCGGGCATCTCCACCATAGGCATTGCCTAAGGCATGAGTGAGCCCATTCACCTCCTTCTTGAGGGTCTCATTTTCCACCATTAATGAGGCATCACAAGTGAGACCATCACTTAAAAGTGAAGTAGAAGTAGTAGTGCTACAAGAAGTGTTAGTGGAAGCAACTATAATGGACTTATAAAAAGATTCATCAATAAGATCACATGTTAGTCCCACATCACATTATACAATCGCTTGCTCCTTCTTGGCTTCCTCTTTGACTTGCTCGATAAGAGAGGAGTGAGCTTTCTCAAGCTTAGAGTGAGCTTGGCAGGCTTTGCCAAGCTTCTTATGGGCTTCCATTAGCCTCTCATGAGTGGCATTGAGCTCATCAAGGGATTGCTCAAGAAATTTGACTTTCTTGTTTAATTCCTTGCACTCTTTTTTCTTCATCTCAAAGCAAGTATGCACTTGCTCACACATGTCCATGAGCTCCTCCATGGAGTACTCCTCATCATCATCATCACTCCTACAAGCATCACTTTCACATTCATTATCATCACTCACATCATATTTTACCTTGGTGGGTTTTGCCATGAGGCATGTCGAAGGAGTGTCAAAGATGAAGGGCTTGTTGTTGATGGCGATGCTTGCTAGTGCTTTCTTGATAGATTTCTTGCCATCATCACTAGAGTCATCACTATCCGAAGAGCCATCACTATCCTAAGTGACCACATAGCCTCCACCCTTCTTCTTTTGGAAGTTCATTCTCTTCTCCTTCTTCTCCTTCTTTTCTTTCTTATCCTTCTTGTGCTTCTTCTTCACATCCTTATCATTGTCACTATTGTAGGGTTAATTTGCTACAACATGATCGGGACTCTTGCAATTGTAGCATCTTCTCACATATGCTTTGCTTTTGGTGTGATCTCTTCTCTTTCTTGCACCATAGCCCTTCTTTATGAATTTTCTCATCTTGCGTACAAAGAGAGCCATAGCTTCATCATCAATATCACTAAGATCATCATCATCACTTGATTCTTTCTTGGACTTGCCCTTATTCTTGGATGATGATAAGCTAGCCTTGAATGCTATACTCTTCTTCTTCTTTTCTTCTTCTTCTTCCTTCTTGTCATCCTTATCATCCCTCTCCCTTTCCACATGATATGTCTCTTGAGTCATAACATCACCTAGTACTTGGTTAGGGGTAATCTCCTTTAATCCTCCTCTTATGATAAGCAATCTCAACATCTCAAATCTTGGAGGTAAGCACATCAAGAACCGATGAGAGACATCATCATCCTTGATCTTCTCTCCTAAGGCCTTCAAGTCATTTACAATCACTTGCAACCGATGGAATATTTCTAGAATGCTCTCATCTTCCTTCATCTTAAAGCTTGTCAACTTATCCGTGAGAATGTATAACTTAGCACTCTTCACTGTCGGTGTGTCCTCATATGTTTCCTCCAATCTCCTCCACACCTCATTTGCTCTTTCATAATCCTTGATTTGCTCAAATACCTTGGAATTAATGGCATTGTATATGGTGTTGAGAGCTATTGTATTGCATTGCTTGTTGGTCTTGTCTTGGTTGGTGGGGTCATTGGGATCAATGATAGCATAGTCATTCTCGGTCACCTCCCATACTTGATCATTGATTGAACCAAGATATATCCTCATCTTTATCTTCCAATAATCATAGCATGTGCCATCAAAGAATGGTGGTTTACCCCCCACATGGTTGAACACAACTTGAGCCATAATTTGACACTGAGGTTGTTAAGCCTTCAATCAAACAGTGACCACGGCTCTGATACCACTTGAAATGTCCTAATATGGCTAGAGGGGGGTGAATAGCCTATTTAAAAATCTAAAAATCAACTAGAGCAATTTGATTAGTATGACAAATAACGAAATGCAAACTTGCTCTAGCTCTACAAGGGTTGCAAGCCACCTATCCAACAATTCTAGTTACAATGATTACTAGGCACACAACTTACAATGTTACTACTCACTAAGAGCTCTCAATCTTGCTATTCTAAAGAGCTCCACTAGATGAACTTAAAATAACAAAGCAAGCTCTTAATTCTAATTACACTGAAGAGCTTACCACAACTAGTTTGTAAGAATATAAATGAGTGAGTAGGATAATTATACTGTCATGTAGAGGAGTGAACCAATCACAAGATAAATACTAAATCAATCACCGGGAGAATACCAAAGGGCAAGAGACAACCAATTTTTCTCCCGAGGTTCACGTGCTTGCCGGTACGCTAGTCCCCGTTGTGTCGACCAACACTTGGTGGTTCGCCGGCTAAGAGATGTTGCGCGAACCTCGTCCACACAATTGGACACTGCAAGAACCTATCCTCAAGTGAGGTACCTCAATGACACGAGCAATCTACTAGAGTTACCTTTCGGCTCTTCGCTAGGGAAGGCACAAGACCCCTCACAATCACCACGATCGGAGCTAGAGACAATCACCAACCTCCGCTCAACGATCCTCGCTGCTCCAAGCCATCTAGGTGGCGGCAACCACCAAGAGAAACAAGTGAATCCCACAGCAAAATACGAATACCAAGTGCCCCCAGATGCAATCACTTAAGCAATGCACTTAGATTCTCTCCCAATCTCACAATGATGATGAATCAATGATGGAGATGAGTGGGAGGGCTTTGGCTAAGCTCACAAGGTTGCTATGTCAATGCAAATGGCCAAGAGGGTGAGCTTGAGCCGGCCATGGGGCTTAAATAGAAGCCCCCATGAAATAGAGATATTGGGCTCCTTACTACTCTAAACACAGGCCGATCGGACGCTCCGATCAGATTGACCGGACGCTAGAGCTTAGCGTCCAATCGCGCGATGCACGCCACGTGTCTCCTCTCTTCAAATACTGAGCGCCCGATCCCAACGGTTAAGTGATGACCGGACGCACTACTGCAAAGTGACCGGACGCTGGACCTCAGCGTCCGATCATTTCTAGTAAGGTTGCATTCACGCAAAATCACAACCGGACGCATCCGGTCATGCTTGATCGGACTCATCCAGCGTCCGGTCACTCAATGTCTCCTCTGTGCACCACCACGTCAGCATACGTTAGCATTGATCGGACGCACCCTACCAGCATCCGGTCACTCTTCGCGCCAGCGTCCGATCACAAGACCGAGATGCGTGCTTACTGCTGCTACTGACCAGACGCATGACCCCAACGTCCGGTCACTGCACCACCAGCGTCCGGTCACTCTGTGAACCCCTGTCTTTTCTATATAGGACACCGGTAAAGTTTCCAACCCTTGCTCAAATGTGCCAACCATCAAGTGTATCACCTTGTGCACATGTGTTAACATATTTTTACAAATACTTTCAAGGGTGTTAGCACTCTACTAGATCCTAAATGCATATGCAATGAGTTAGAGCATCTAGTGGCACTTTGATAACCGCATTTCAATACGAGTTTCACCCCTCTTAATACTACGGCTATCTAACCTAAATGTGATCACACTCGCTAAGTGTCTTGATCACTGAAACAAAATGGCTCCTACTATTTATACCTTTGCCTTGAGCCTTTTGTTTTTCTCTTTCTTCTTTTCTAAGTTCAAGCATTTGATCATCACCATGCCATCATCATCGTCATGATCTTCGCCATTGCTTTATCACTTGGAGTAGTGCTACTTATCTCATAATCACTTTGATGAACTAGGTTAGCACTTAAGGTTTTATCAATTAACCAAAACTAAACTAGAGCTTTCAACAGTGTGGCAGGCGCCGACGTCTGTCATACCCGAAGAAGACAACACAACCTCCCACGTGCATCTGACATCCAACAGTGTTGTGGGCGCCTACCATTATCTTGTACCCGCCGATGTGGGAAGCAAGACTTAGTAGTAAACGTACTCCTTCCCTCTCACTTGTAAGGCCACCCCCTTCATCTATAAAAGAGGGTGCGCTCTCTTCCAACAGATAGATTCATAAGATCGATCAAGTTTACTATCATATAACAACATAACCTCTAGGTTCAAACCACGAGTACACGTTCGAACACTTAGCTCATAGCGGGGCTCCCGTCACTCTCGGCCCTTCCGACCAGAGTTTGATCGGACCTCTTGTACCCCTCATCTTTCTCCTTCTCATTTGTAACCCTACTGTAAACTTCGAACACCTAGTCTCAGGAATAAAGTCACCGACCGACTCAAACTAGACATAGGGCATGTTGCCTAAACTAATATAAACCCTGTGTCATTGAGTGCTAGGCCACCTCCGATCACAACGTACGACAAAACTACAAATATTTACTTGTTGATCACTTTCTGCACCGACAGATTAAGTACTGGCAAATAATATTCATTAGAAGTGAACGTTACCCATTTTAGAGATGGCATTGGGTTGGATAAAGTACGCATAAAACAAATAATCGGTTGTGATAAATTGCATATCACGTAAGATTTTGTATCTGTATATTGAGGTGAGATTTTTTATCTATACCGGTCGAGTATAATACCCGTGCGTGTATATACCCACAAGTTAAATTGTCATTAGAATAAATAGAATAGAATTAATTATATCTGTATCACCGGCAGGCCGCGGCTACACCAAAAAAAAAGAATTGTTTTTTTCTTTTTTCTTTTGCCATTTAATCTCTCCACACTTCACACTATTACAAACTAGAGGCAAATGAACGTCACAATTCAAAATCACAAAGTTTAAAAAATAAGGATAAAATTACAGCTACACTTTAAAGCAGGAATAGAAACACGAATTTCCCATTACAGTTTACCCTTGTTCCTTAAAGACACCTCCCTCCGCACCTAATATGTAGCCATCTCCACACATTGTTCGCTCCAGGCATGACCTTCGCCTTCCTAAAGCTAGGCATTCGGTTTAAACCGACACTTCGGCTCGGTCTATTCGGTTCCTCTAAATTTCGGTTTCCAAGAATGAGAAGCCGATCGGTTTATCAGAGAATGCAAAACTAAGCATTTCGGTTTCGGTTTTTTACATCGTTTTTTTGGTTTAAACCGAGAAAACCGAGCCTACCTCCACCGCCTCGCAGTCGCAGTCGCTCGCATCCGCAATGCAACGCGCGGAACTTTGCCTCGAGCAGTAGATGCACCGCCGCGCGCCACCTTCCACTCGTGCAGCGCCGCCGCCTGCTCGCATCCACGACGCAACACCGCTGTCGCGCCGTGGAGCAGTCGCGCCGCGCAGCCACCGAGCATGCCTCCGACTCGTGTCGCGCCCGCACCGCCGCCGCTTGCAGCAGTCATGTCTCCACGCCTTGCCTCGCCCGCCGCCGCCGCCGCCGCCGCCGCCTGGATTTAGGGTTTTGATTTGGAGTCGGATGGGAGAGGGACTGAGGGAGAGGGGGTCGGATAGGAGAGTGAGACTGGGAGAGGCCTCAGCCCTCAAGGCTTGCCCTGCGGTGCGTGGTAGGCCTTGGTGGGCTACATGCATCGACCATCGAAGATTGTGGAGATTGCTGTTGACTTCGGTTCCACGGTTATTCGGTTCCATTCAAGTCACAAACCGACCCTGCAGCCGAACACCGAAGTTTCCAGAATCCAAAACCGAAACCGAACCAAAAAAACCGACAGTTCGGTTTGGTTCGGGTTTCGGTTTTCGGTCTTAACGTGCCCAGGCTCATGCCTTCCTCGCATTTCTTCAATTGTGGTGTATGTAGAAATGTCCAATCGAGAGAGAAAGGATGAAGAAGACACCACGTGGACTGACATGTGGGAGCCTAGCCACGTGTAGGGACACAGTAAAAACCACCACTATGTTAGACAAAACCAGATAGGACTTGAGCTAGGGAGGACAACTAATTTGTTTTGCTAATTGCAGGAGAGTCAATGCTTTTGCTGTACTTTGTGTGTGTGCGCGCGCGCGCTTGGGGGGTGGGGGGCTACACTCAGACAATAGACAATAATCTAGCCAGGTAATAGAACCTTTTCCATTTCCAAATGAGCCTTTTCCGAGCATATGTTGAGCCATAATCTTTTCAATATCTGTCAGCTGATTCATCGATTAGGTTTTGGTTCGAAATATTGTTTTAGATCCATCCGAAGCATATCAAACCATCAGACCAGACCGCCTGCACCTTGTTCAGACTTCGGACTTCAAATCAAAAGTTGGAGCTAATCAGAAACAGAACTTACGACACTAATATCAGATAAAAGGGCGTACTCAGTGCAGAGAGCTCCCGCTCTATACGGGGTCTGGGGAAGGGTGTTAGTGGCAAGCCTTACCCTCGCCTGTGCAATGCGAGGAGACCGCGATTCGAATCCGAGATCTTCCGGTCACAGACGGTAAAACTCTACCGCTTACACTAATATCAAATAACCTTGTATAAAATAAATATAACAACCATGTACATTAGAAATTTAGCCAGAAGATTTTAGACAGTAATGCACGCATCACAAAGTAGCAGCTGCATTTGCATGTTACAAGATCTTGTTTGGATGCACATGTGTTCGCCTCAATTCATGTTTGTTGGAGTAAGCTGAGGTGGAATTTAGTTTAAGTTCCATCCAAACCGACTTTAACTCACATGGATTGAGGTGAATATACGTACATCCAAACAAGGCCTAAGGGTAGCAAACATTTCACTTTTCAGATCAAGGAAAACTATGAGCCCTGAAATAAGCATACAACTCTACTTCTGCATATGTTGAGAGAAGTTAAATGTTCTCATCATGACAGCAATATCTTAGAAAGGAAAACAATCATATTCATGAATGCCGCATATAATTCTATGTACACACATGGAAGCTACTGCAAGCAACAACAATCACCTTAGCACATAACAGATGATGTTCAAGTTGAAGAGAAGCATCAGAGGCTTCTATTCTTTGGATTAGCAATCCATAATGAATATTCCACCTAATGGGTTTTACTTCTACAACGATGATTCACATGTATGTTTGTTTGGAGAGCTTGTAACCAGAAACCACTGCTGACAAGGCAAGAGCTACAAATGTAAAGAAGGCCATGCTGATTGCTGCAGCGGTCGCATCTGTGAAGTTGTTGACAACTGCAGATCTCATGCGGTTCGTGATGGGGACGGCAGCCGACAGCGCGGACATCAGCAAGTATGCAACTACCTGCAAACGACGACACAGATCTCTGTCAGCTCAGTTACATCGTTTAAACATTGCAATCAATTTCGTCTAAAGAATATTGTTGTAACTATCAGTTTCAGTACAAAGAATGTCTTGAAAGAACGAAGTTGCAGCCAACCAATTTTTTTTTCTTGTTATCTTGCTGCACTAGAAATGGTGTCATGACATGAAATAGATAAGCTCCTGAGTCCTGATCAAAGAATCTAAGAGGGATAAACATGAACTTTGATACAAAACAAAACCCTCTTAGCCAGTTTAACTGTTTTTTTTTAGATAACGGAACGAGGTTCCAGCCTCTACCATCCGAAGATGCTACACAACTGATAGTCAAGACACAAACCAAAGCCATGAGGCTCACACTCTCACGTCCAAGAGAGGTAAAAAAAAGCAACAAAGTTTAGCCAGTTTAACTGTTATAAGAATACAGCACATGACATGAAGGGTTATTTCATGTAATGCCACATAAGTCCCTTGAACCTTATTATTCTAACTCCGTTTGACTAACAAAATCTAGGTATGCACTGGAAAGTAAATTCAAGTTCCAGCAAATCTACTTCTAACTTACCCTTAGAATAAGTGGGGCCACTGATTGAAATATTAGAATTTTTTTCATGAGATTTGAGAACTAAAGCTATGAAAAAACTAGCAAGAAACAAGTGAAACTGTAAATGGTCATGTTATTTGCAGAACCTGACCCCTCCCCCCGGGCGCCCATCCAAAAAAACTTAACAAAGGAGTTGCAGGACCAAGAGAGTCATATCCTCAAGGGCAGGCTAAGTGGACATGGTCCCCCAGACATTTCAAACTTCATTGTTCCACACCAGAGTATTTCAATGCATTTAAGCATAATCCATTGGGCATCATGAACAATTTTTTGACATGCAGTACTTATCTCCAACCAACTGAAGATTCAAAACATAGTCCCAACTTCGAGCTCATTTCAAAGTTTGGTCCAACCACTCCAATCTCCCTATGCTGGGCACCACATTACCATGATTGCTGCTGTTGGCCTGTCATGCATGCGCTGGTACTAGTATTGCCCACATTATTGGACCATTCTTGAGACTTGAGAGCTTCTAGCTCACTATCCTTTTTCTTAGTTTCTTCCAAAAAGAAACTGAAAGGGGTATTAGGTTCTCTAGTTGAATGTGTGCCACGAAAAGGAGCATCACAGACCAATCTGACTGATCCAACAGTAAAAGGTGATGTGCCTCTTTACAAAGTTAGTCGCACCATTGCTCAGATGGGGGGAAAAATGTACTGGAGAGAATTCTACTACACGCTACTACTGAATTGATGTGTTTCTTCACCATGGAAGTAGAATGTCTGTACTGGAACCTTTAATCCTGCTTATCACTTTATAAATTGCACTCACATTTTACCACCCCCCAAATTCATATTCTTCTCCCTTTTCCTTCACCGAGCAGGAATCTCGACCAAATAGAGAACCACGTTGGACTTTTGTTGATTGAGCGAAACACTCATGTCAGCACAAGATTTATAGCTGCAGACTAAAAGTTGAAGCAACCACTCGCCTGATCACCGACGAAATCCAGAAGCCTCCCAGATGCTGAGGAGACGGGGTCGACACCGCCGCGCATCCGGTGCGCGTGCCGCGCCGCCTGCGCCAGCGAGTAGAGTAACGCCAGCGACGCGATTGCAAGCAGGTACCTAGGGAGAGACAGAAGACGCAACAATAATAAGCCATAAATAAACACGGATCGAAGAGCACGCCGAGCTCGAACGAACCCCCAGCAACCGTCGTCCGCTGGCGCACCTGTACTCCTGGTAGCGGTCGAACTGCATCCAGTCGCCGTGCTGGTTGGACGCGACGAGCACGAGCGCGACGAAGGCGAAGACGGCGGCCGCGGCATGCAGCGCGAGGGGGCTCTTGTCGAGCATGTCCTCCCGCCGCCACCGCGCCACCACCGAGTCCACCACGCCACCGCCACCGCGGCGGGCGCGGGCGCCCGTGCCGCCATCTGCGGCGGTGGAAGCGCCGTTGTAGGGGGCGTAGTCCGGCTTCTCGGCGTCCTGCGGCTTCTCGGCGTCCTGCGGCTTCTCGGCGGCGGCGGTGGTGGCGTCAGTAGTGACCATCGCCATCGCTTTGCGGCGCACAGCGTCGAGGTGGTGGATGAGTGGGGAAGGGAGGGGAACAATATTAGCGGGGGCTGTGAGATTAAAAATAAAAGTGCTTTTATTTACAAATGCTTTGTGTGTGATTCCGGGAAGGCACTTGTGCATTACAGAGGCGGAAGCAAAGCGAGGTCATTCGCACAGACAGTGCGACAGATCAGCGGTTGCTCGAAATAATTACCAGAACACAACTCAATAGAATAATCTCCTTCAGCGAGTGGACTCGGGCCCACTTGTCAGTAACTCGAAAGCTGATTTGTCTGTAGCGTGTTAGCGTCCATTGTCCTGTGACGTGTCACGACTCTAGTGACATCAAGGTACCGTCGCTGGGAGAGTGGCGGACGCTAGTCTTGTTTCTGAAGTTCAGTTTTTGAAGTCTGAAGTGCTCCGTGGGAGGCGAGACCGTGAGCAGGAAACCTCCTATGATCTTCTTTATAAGTTCAGAAGTAGATCGTTGTGACTTCTTAAATTTGACATTAGGGAAGATTAAATGTCCTTCTCTCTTGGATTGTGATTTATGAGTACAAGTTTGTAACTTACTTGCCCCAATTTGAAGTTGCAAACTGATACTGATACTATTGAATCGCAAGCAGTCTACTCAGTTTCAAATTACGTTTTGATTTCTCTAGACCCAGCTTTTGTTATGCATTTAGATATACACAATGTCTAGATACATAGTAAAAATAATGTATAAAATAAGATAAAATGTCTTATAATTTACAAGGGAGGAAGTATCTTCAAAAGTGAACAACATGATCATACATGTAATATACAATGCCATAGAGAGTAGCCGCTAACCCTGGTTGGGTTTGTGTTTTTTTATTTTTCTTTATTGTTTCTTATCAGATCTCATGTGCTGGAACTTACAACATAGAGCAAGTTGAGCCTTTCTGTTATAATTTATACTCCCTTCATTCTAAATTATAAATTGTTTATGTTTTGCTATGCATATAGAGATACATTATATCTATACCATAGCAAAATATGTGTATATAGAGAAGTCAAAATAATTTATAATTTATAACAGAGGAAATAGTTTGTTTTAGAATAAGGTCGTTGTACCATGTATATTTTTTTTTAGATTAGGGGAACCGAAGATTTTTCATAGTTCCTATCTGAGAGGAGCTTCTTCGCTGATCTTTGAGGCAATCTGCAAGCCATTAGAGTGGTGTCATTCGAATCTTTTTTTAAAGCCTCTCATCTAGTACAGTTGTAGTATAGTATCTGTTTATGCACGAACACACGCCCGCACTACACACGTACGCTCCACACACACCGCATGTGCACAACTAAATCTACAACTACATGCAGATTAGAAGACCGCGTCCTTCTTAGGATCACCGGGACCATCCATAGTTCCGTTGGCGACGGGCACGTCGCAATCCCTTTGTGGCTCCACGCGACAAAGGTTGTAGATTATTTTTGGGAATAAATTCCGGTGAGAGATGTGAGTCGATTCTGGGAATCGAACTCACGCCGGCAGCGAGCACACCTGGCTGCGCTAACCACCCGAGCCACAATTAATCTTGCTTCTCCACAAAAACTAATATGGAAACTGTGCATTGAAAAATTTAGATCTACATGGGTGTTGATTGCACTCTCTTCTCTATAAACTATCTATAAAAACTATACATTAGGATTGTCCTAAGCTAAGGTATGCATGGTGTTTCAGTACTTTTGGAGCCCAAGAGCAACAGAACCCAAAACATCAATGGAGATGTGGAGTCAATGACGATTTGGATAGCTTGCCCTCATCTCCATGAGTAGAGAGCGAAGGCCGGAGTATCGAAGATCAGAAAAGGTGAAGGATGGGTTAGAGAAACATATCCTTCCTTATTGACAGAAATAAAGATTTTGATGAAAAAAATACTCTTCGACGGTTTTTTTAATTAGCTCTCCAAATAATGTCATCCTTTATTCTGGATTTCTTGCTAGCAAAAAATGATGAAGTACTGATTATGCATGCATGATTTGTCTATATTATACATAGAAATGTGTTGCTGCGTGGTTCTATCATCATTGGCAGTGGCATCTACGTGAAGTCTTTAGACTGAATCAGGAAGCCAAGGGGATTATTGGATGAACGTGAGCGATTGCGCCTTGATTGACACCCTACTTGTATTTGAATATTGAGTTAAATCACACTCCAACTCCCCAGTTTCTAGTTCCTCGGAGATCAATATATGATGACAGCCCCTAAATACTTTTAGCAAAAAAACAAGAACTCTAGACAACCATTGGATGAAGAATTTTACAGAAATTCTGTAAGATTCTATCCGTAATAATTGTCCTGTAGAGATTCTTTCGAGAAAAAAAGAAATATATTTGTCAAAAATCATATGGATTGGGTTCGTGAGGACCAATCTCAAATGAAAAAAGGGCCTGAACCTCTATGTTTTGGCAGGTCCTTTTGACTCGTGCTTCAATTTTCTGAAATCCATGTACATAACCTCCAACATCTATGTTTTCTTTACAAAAGAAGAAACTGATGCAAATTCATCTAGTGAACAACCACTGGCAAAGAAACACACGTAGCTGTCACTAAGCGCTAACAAAATTCCAGGGGTTCAAGGCAGAACCTGGTCATATTCAGCTTGATGTCATTGCTTAACTCAACCACAAAAAGGGTTGTAACCTATACACACAGCCCCCATAAGACCATAAATCCATACCGAATTTTCGTGTGTGGCCAATTAAACTTTCCAATGAATCCTGATCAAGTTCAGCAATCAACACAATGTGAAAACAACAAGCATCTAGTATATAGTGGGGGCAGGCACAGATCACAAATTGTTTTATGCCATCAAACATCTGAGGCACTGCATCACCCTACTTCTACTAAAAGAAACAGAAAGTTCATACAGCTCAACAAAGAAATAGAGTTTTGCATCACACATTAACGCCCTCCTGACATTAACCCTCCAAAGACAGTCAGCCTTGTACATAATTATAAAGGACAAACAGTATCAAAGAGGCAGGTACTGACAGGATCCAAGGTGTCAGGTCTATCGCTCCGCCATTCCTATATAGGTTAAAAGGAAAGGTTAGGGAAACAAAAAAAACTAAGTTCGCATACATGTTGACTATGACTATGCTTACTTGTTTTCCTTCATCTGAACCTCAAGCTGCTTAAGCAGGCGGTGGTGTTCATCCAAGCCCTCGGAAACCTTATCGATCTTCATTAGTAGTCGTTCATACACATCTTCCTTCCCGCTGATGTGACTCTTCTGTTCCATAGCGTCTCTTGAATGAGTACCCGAGGAGGGATATCTCTGTAGACGTACAAAGAATGGATTTGTGTCAAAATTCAGTTAACGGTGACCGCCATGTTTTGGTATGCAGTCCCTCAGTTTCAGAATACAAATTATTCTGGTTAAGTTTCATAAACCAGAACAGCCGTCATTCTCTTCACTTTTACACCCATCTAGCGATTTCTATTGATTAAAAGGTCAAGAGTTTCACAAAATCTTTCTTCACTTCAAATGATCAAGGTGAAGCACTTGCACATTCTGGTTCCACACTTGTCTGTTCAAGACCTTATAATCATGTTGTCGGGTACCATAAAACGGGGTACCCCGAGCATACACCAAAAGAGTCACTTAAATCCCATCAACAACAAAGCCAGGAGGTAAGCCATGGGTTCACCACCAGCCCCGTCCGAGCTCACCGGCTCTCTGTCTCGCCTGAGGCCTCGCACGGGAGGTCTCGACACCCTGATGAAATCTCCGCCTCGCGCGAGGCCTCTCGCGAGAGGCCTCGGCAAGGAGCTCGATCTCCGTCTCGCCCGAGGCCCCGTGCGTACAACATCGAATGAGACAGCTATTCTCCGTATCGCTCGAGGCTGGCTTGTCAATAACCCGTCGCTCCCGCCTCGACCAGTCTTCCCGACAGCATGTCACGTCCTACTAATGCGTCAACCACTCCCGCAATCTCAGCTGGACAACGGCTCGACACCACGGAGTGGCCGACGGGACAAGGAGTCGCATCAACACCATACCGGCTAAGACAAGGCACGGCAGGGATTACCGGTCACTGTGTTCTGGCGCTGTGCCCACGATCAGCGCCGGCACTACGCTGTGCCCCGTAACACCCGCCCCGAAGACAATGCGGCATGGGAAGTCTGGCCCGGGTCATCATCGCCTCCGAACCAGCGTACCAGATCGACCGCTCCCTCCGAGCCTCGGCACCCTATGTCAGGGCCTCGGTCATCTTGAGATTCACGTCTGCCGAGACCCCCACCGTGGTTTAGCCTCGGCACCAATCGAGCCTCGGCCTCGCGCGCAGTCAACCCATAGCGACCCGCACGCTGACTGCCGCGCCTGCTTCGAGGTAGCCCTAGAGCTCCCATGACGCATAGGATCGGATGTGACCAGCACGTCACCCCAGCGCTTCAAGGACGAACCACTCCGACGACCATGCCGCCACAGGAACAGGCTACAGGGCTCAGACACGCCGCCTCCGTTCGCACGACGCCGTATAGTTAGCACACGTACTACCCTGGTCCTCCCTTCAACTATAAAAGGAAAGGACTTGGGCCATTTCTAGGGGAGAAACACAGGCACACACAAAAACAACACCCTGTAACACTCATACTCCCCCGCTGTCTGAGAGCAATGTCTTAAGCAGCCCGCATCACTCTGTGCCGAGACCTGGGACTAGCTCCCTCTCTCACCCAGCTTGTAACCCCCTACTACAAGCACCTCGATGCAAGGAATACAAGATCGATCTCTCAGACTAGATGTAGGGCACCGATTGCCTGAACCAGTATAAGCCTTGTGTCTCTTTGCATCACCATCCGAGATCAGGAACATGCAGTATAAATTTACTAGTTGGTTGAGGCCCCCCTGGTCCAAAACACCGACAGTTGGCGTGCCAGGTAGGGGCATCTGCGTGTCAGTTTCATCATCCCAACAAGTTCCAGATGGCAGACCCCGTACGACCACTGCGTCTCGGCACAGTGGTCTGGTTTGGGAGCCTAGAGTTCATGTCTCTAGGGCATGAGTACGACATGGTACTCCACACCCCATGCCCCACCTACCGATGACGATGTCACGCATCGGTAGCCCAGGCACATGCGGCGCCTGGGCGGCCGCTCTCGCTGCGCTCGCCAGGCATGACGCGAGCAGGATCACCCCGATGCTACGTGAACCCAGGGTGACTCGCCGCTCTCCACTGGTATCCTATGACCAGCTGTTAACGCAAGGTCCCTGGTCGGGGACCTGTCTAGCCTGAGCCTGGACAAGCGAAAAGCGTCGGTGGCGCCCGGCGATGCCCCAACATCAAGCTCCGCTCCACCACTCCCTGAAGAGCCAACTCCGGCGGAGCAAAGCCCAGCGATGGCACCCTCCCCATACCCCTTTGGGTTGAGAAATGCCACCGCCTCCTATGCTTCCATTCACGCGGAGCCCTTAGGACACCACCAATGCTTCGCTCTCAACTTCAACACAACCACGTTGACTCGCACCCACACCGACTCCTCGGAGGAGGACGAAGCATGGGCCGGAGCGGATTTCTCCGACCTCCGCGACCATGAAACCATGCGCCGCTTCTTGGCCGCGAGCGACTATTGCTTTGGCTACTCTGATTCTAACGATGAAGGCGCTCACGATCCCTCTCGTGAGTGCTTCCACGTCGGACTTGGGATGCTAAGCACGGGCGAGGAGGACGAGGGCGTAGGCAACCATACCCCGCTTCATCAGGGCATGGGCGATGCCATGCCCTCACGCATTGTCCCACTGGCAGCACGGAACGAGAACCTTGTCCTCGAGCAATTTCGATGCCCGGACCTGGAGCAGCTCCGTGAACTTCAGGCTAAGGTCGAGCAAGATCGACTCCTTTTGCAATAGCTCCAAAACACTCTCGAGCAAGAGCAACAGGGCCGCAGTGACGGTAGAGGGGCCCGGTGGCGGGCCCACGACGTGCACCACCGCATCAATGACAACGAAGGGGACGATCGTCCCCTAATATTCAACCGTGCTAGCCAGAATGTTGTGGCTGCAGCGATGCTAGTTCACGCGATGCCTGAGCCCTCTACCAGGGAAGGGCGACGGGTTTGCGGTGAGCTCCGGGATCTCCTCGAGACCACCACGGTGCAATAGGTCGAGAGTTCCACCTCTCGATGGCGCGGAGCCGCCTCGGACCTCCCCTCGGCACCGCATCGGTAGGATAAAGAGGCCTTAGTTCGTCTCAAGCTCGCTCAGGCGCCAATAGCCCATGGGGTCCCCTTACAACTCGACTGCCTCGGCAACCAACATGAGGTGCAGGCAGACCATGAGGTGGTCAGCAGGCAACGATGCCACAATAATGAGGGGCCTGCCTGGGGCTATCATCCACACCGGGGTGGCCGTTATGACAGTGAGGAGGACCACAGTCCTTCTCCTGAACCGCCTGGTCCTTGGGTCTTCAGCAGAGCCATCCACGCTGCACATTTCCCAGCATGGTTTCGGCAACCAGCCAACCTCACGAAGTATAGCGGCGAGACCAATCCCAAACTCTGGCTTGCCGATTATCGTCTGGCTTGTTAGCTAGGTGGCGTGAACGATGACTAGCTCATCATCCGCAACCTCCCCTTACTCTTGTCAGACTTGGCATGAGCCTGGCTCGAGCACCTTCCTCCCTCTCAGATCCACGACTGGCGCGACTTGGTTAGGATCTTCGTCAGGAATTTCCAGGGCACATACATGTGCCCTGGAAACTCCTAGGACCTTAAGAGCTATTGCCAGAAACCAGATGAGTCTCTCCGAGACTTCATCCAGCGCTTCTCTAAATAGTGCACCGAGTTGCCCAGCATCGGCGACTCAGAGATCATCCAGGCTTTTCTCTCTGGCACCACCTGCCGAGACTTGGTCCGAGAGTTAGACTGGAACGTGCCGCGCTCCTCAACATCGCCACCAACTTCACCTCGGGCGAAGAAGCTATAGGGGCCATCTTCCCCGAGAGCGACGCCAAGGGGAAGCGGAGGGATGAGGCCCCCGAGGCCTCGGTTCTCCACCTCCCCAAAAGAAAGAAAAAGGGTCGCCAAGGGAAGCAGGCCATCCTCGAGGCCGATCTAGTCACGGCCGTAGAACGCAAGAATCCCCAAGGCCCCAGGCCCTTCGACGACATGCTTAAGAAACCCTGCCCTTACCACCAGGGCCCAGTAAAGCACGCCCTCGAGGATTGCTCCATGCTGTGGCGTTACTATGCTAGGCTCGGACTCCCCGACGATGATGCCAAGCAAAAAGGCATCGGTGACCGAGATGATGACAAGGATGATGGGTTCCCTGAGGTGCACAACACCTTCATGATCTTTGGCGGACCCTCGGCATGCCTTACAGCACGGCAGCGAAAGAGGGAACGCCGAGAGGTCTTCTCGGTCAAGGTGGCCACTCCCTGGTACCTCGACTGGTCTTGGGAGGCGATCACCTTTGATCAAGATGACCACCCCAACCATGTCCTGAATCCCAGGCAGTACCTGCTCGTCGTCAACCCGATTGTGGGCAACACCCGGCCCACTAAGGTGTTGATGGATGGAGGCAGCGGCCTCAACATCCTCTACGCCGGCACCCTGGAGCTCTTGGAGATCGATCGGTTGAGGCTCCGAGGTGATGCCGCGCCTTTCCACGGCATCATGCCAGGGAAACGCACGCGACCCCTCGGGCGCATTGACCTTCCTTTTTGCTTCGGCACCCCCTCCAACTACCACAAGGAGGTCCTCACCTTCGAGGTGGTCGGGTTCAGGGGAACCTACCACGCCATCCTAGGGCGGTCGTGCTATGCCAAGTTCATGGCAGTCCCCAACTACACCTACCTCAAGCTCAAGATGCCGGGTCCCAACTGTGTCATCACAATTGAGTCCATGTATGAACATGCATACGACTGCGACGTCGAGTGCATCGAGTACGCCGAGGCTCTCACGGAGGCCAAGACCCTCATCGCAAACCTCGACCAACTCGGTGGCAAGGCGTCTGACTCCAAGCGTCGTGTAGGGGCATTCGAGCCCACGGAGACCATCAAGCTTGTCCCGGTCGACCCCGCCTGCCCCGACGACCAGGCACTGAGGATCAGCGCCACCCTCGACATCAAATAGGAGGCCATGCTCGTCGACTTCCTCCGTGCGAATGCTGACATTTTCACATGGAGTCCCTTGGACATGCCGGGCATACCGAGGGAGGTCGTCGAGCATGCCTTGGACATCTGGGCTGGCTCTAGACCGGTGAAGCAATGCCTACGCCGATTCAACGAAGAAAAGTGTAGAGCCATCGGCGAGGAAGTGCAGAAACTCTTGGCGGACGGGTTCATCAAGGATGTGTCCCACCCAGAGTGGTTGGCTAACCCTGTGTTATTTAAGAAGAAAAATGGGAAATGGAGGATGTGTGTAGACTACACCAGTTTAAATAAAGCTTATCCAAAAGTCCCCTTCCCATTACCTCGAATCGATCAGATCATTGACTCCACTGCGGGGTGCGAGACCCTATCTTTCCTTGATGCGTATTCTGGTTACCATCAAATCAAGATGAAAGAGTCCGACCAGCTTGCGACTTCTTTCATCACCCCATTCGGCATGCACTACTACATGACTATGCCTTTTGGCCTCAGAAACACGGGGGCCACATACCAGCGGTGCATGACCTAGGTCTTCGGCGACCACATTGGGTGAACCATCGAGGCTTATGTGGACGACATCATGGTCAAGTCTAGAAAGGCCGAGGATCTTGTCAACAACTTTAAGATAGCCTTCAAATGCCTTAGAGAGAAGGGCATCAAGCTCAATCTTGAGAAGTGTGCGTTCGGAGTCCCCCGAGGCATGCTCTTGGGATTCATAGTCTCGGAACGCGGCATCGAAGCCAACCCAGAGAAGGTCTCGGCCGTAACCAGCATGGGACCAATCAGAGACCTCAAGGGAGTGTAGAGGGTCATGGGATGCCTTGCGGCCCTGAGCCGCTTCATCTCGCACCTCAGCAAAAAAGGCTTACCTCTGTATCGTCTCTTGAGAAAATCTGAACGCTTTTTTTGGACCCCAAGGCCGAAGAAGCTCTCGCCAAGCTTAAAGCACTGCTCACCAATCCTCCCGTCTTGGTACCACCGGCCAGAGACGAGGCCCTCTTATTCTACGTCACCGCAACAACCCAAGTGGCTAGTGCTGCCGTAGTAGTAGAGAGTCAGGAAGAGGGGCATGCTCTACCCATCCAATGACCTGTCTACTTCATCAGTGAAGTGCTTTCCGAGACCAAAACACGATACCCCCACATCCAAAAGTTGATCTACGCCGTAGTCTTGGCTCAGCGCAAGCTATGCCACTACTTCAAGTCCCACCCAGTGACCGTGGTGTCATCTTTTCCCTTAGGAGAGATAATCCATAACCGAGAGGCTTCGGATAGGATAGCCAAGTGGGCCGTCGAACTCATGGGGGAAGCCCTGACCTTTGCGCCTTAGAAAGCAATAAAGTCTCAGGTCTTGGCCAATTTTGTGGCTAAGTGGACCGACACCCAATTGCCACCTGCTCAAGTCCAGACAGAATGCTAGACCATGTACTTCGATAGGTCTCTGGCAAAGACTGGGGCAGGCGCGGGTCTGCTCTTCATCTCGCCCCTCGGAGTACACATGCGCTACATGGTTCAGCTCCATTTTGCCGCCTCCAACAACGCAGCTGAATATGAGGCCCTTGTCAACGTCCTGTAGATCGCCATTGAACTTAGAGTACGGCGTCTTGACATTCGGGGCGACTCGCAGCTCATCGTCGATTAAGTCATGAAGGAGTCAAACTGCCTCGACCCCAAAATGGAGGCGTACTGCAAGCTGGTACGCCTCCTGGAAGACAAGTTCGATGGTCTCGAGCTCAACCACATCGCGCGGAAATACAACGAGGCCGCGGATGAACTGACAAAGATGGCCTCAGCACGGGCTCCGATCCCCCCCGAACGTCTTTGCCAGAGACCTCCACAAGCCTTCCATCGACTACGCCTCAGCAACGGAAGAGGGCCCACTGGCCGAAACCACCATGGGGCTCGACGCCCCCTCTGCTGCCGAGACTCTCTCGACCAAGCCCGAGGTCATGGAAGTCAACACCGAGCCTCCCTAGGCCGACTAGGACGCGAACTGGCAAATCTCGTTCCTTGATTGGCTTGCTCGGGGAGAGCTTCCTAGTGACAGGACCGAAGCCTGATGGCTTGCGCGGCGAGCCAAGACTTACGTCCTCTGCAATGGTGAATTGTACAAGCGAAGTCCCTCCGATGTCCTCCAACGATGCATCACCACCGAGGCAGGCCAAGCCCTGCTTTGGGACTTGCACGCACGGGCCTGCGGGCACCATGCGGCGCCTCGGATGCTCATCGGAAACACTTTTTGTCAAGGGTTCTACTGGCCGACGGCGGTTGCCGATGCCACTAAGCTAGTACGCTCCTACGAAGGATGTCAGTACTATGCTCAGCAGATGCACCTCCCGGCCCTAGCCCTCCAAACCATCCCCATTATGTGGTCGTTCATCGTGTGGGGGCTCGACATGGTCGGGCCTCTACAAAGGGCCCTCGGAGGCTACACCCATCTACTGGTAGCAATTGATAAGTTCTCCAAATAGATCGAGGCTCGTCCGATCAATCAAATCAAATCCGAGCAAGCAGTGATGTTCTTCACTGACATTATCCATAGGTTCGGGGTCCCTAACACCATCATCACCGACAATGAGACACAGTTCACCGACAAAAAATTATTGACGTTCTGCGATGACCACCACATCCGTGTGGCCTGGTCAGCCATAGGACACCCAAAGACCAATGGCCAAGTAGAACATGCCAATGACATGATCCTACAAGGCTTCAAGCCAAGAATTTACAACCGGTTGAAGAAGTTTGGCAAGAAATGGCTCACTGAACTCCCATCGGTCATCTGGAGCCTGAGGAACACTCCAAGCTGAGGCACAGGGTTCATGCCTTTCTTCCTGGTCTATGGGGCCGAGGCCATCCTCCCCACTGACTTGGAATATGGTTCCCCAAGGCTATAGGCCTATAACGAACAAAGCAGCCGCACCACCTGAGAGGACGCCCTCGACCAACTAGAGGAAGCCTGAGACATCGCGCTGCTGCACTCGGCTAAATACCAGCAAACCCTACGGCGCTATCAGGCCTGGCACATCCGAAGCCAAGACTTGAAGGTAGGCGACCTGGTGTTGAGGATGGCGCAGAGCAACAAGGGTTGCCACAAGCTGACCCTGCCATGGGAAGGACCGTACATCATCGCCCAAGTGCTGAAGCCCAGAACCTACAAGCTAGCCAACAAGAAGGGTGAAATCTTCACCAACGCTTGGAATATAGAACAGCTACGTCACTTTTACCCTTAAAATTCCAAGCATTATATATATTGTTTCTCAGAATACAATTGAAAAGCGTTCTTTAGTTGTTCTAATTTTTTGAGAACCCCCCCCCCTCGAGCCTATTGTTGGTCTTGGCAATACGATGGCACTGTAAGGGAGACTCGGCTCTACCTCCGTAGAACCGAATCTCCCTCGGGGGCTAGATGGGGGATTCCCCCTAAGTCCCACGCACCATTTTTTAGTCATTTTTCGAAAAAGAAATTCCTACGCCAAACCCTCTAGCACGCTCTGATGAATTGGTTGCGGAAAACCTAAGGACCCAAAGCCCGTCTCAGGGCCAGAAGCCTGGTAGAGTCACGAGACGACCTAAGCCTCTGGGCTACAGTGCTCCCTCACCACCTTTCGCCCAGGGGATGACTTAGGCTCCAAGGAGGTTTTTGTAAAGAAATCAGATCAGAGACAACAAGAGGGCAGAGGCTCGGAAATACAAGACAAATGATTAAAGAAACATGAGTACTTCAAAAGAAAGGCCTCCACGGCCACAAACATTACGATACATAGTTAATTCCTATCCTATTTACATGGCCTCTTAGGCCCAGGTCACGGCTTAGGGCCTCCAGCATCGGTAGATGGTGGAGGAGCGACCACCTCCTCTTCGAACAGCTTGGCCAACGCCATATCGGGGCCCTTCGCTGTCTCCATCAGCTTCGCAACCGCCTCGTCAGCCTCCTCATCATCGTCGGGTAGGACGTAGCCATCGTTGATGGCTTGAAGGTCAAAGCCTATATAGTGCGAGGCGATGACTGCCAGCGCGCACTTGACGCCCGTGTGCAGCGCTCCTTGGAGCCACTCACGCACTTGACCACTTAATGCAATCAGACGGCTCCCAAGGGAGCTGCCTGATTGAACCCCCTCGACCTCCAAGGCCTCGTAGGTGGTGCGGGCAGCACTCTTCAGTGCCTCATGCTCCCCGATCTCAGTCTTGAGCACCGCCTGCACCGCGATGGAAGCCTCGGCTGCCCGGGTAACCTCCGCCTCTGACTCTATGCCATAGGAAATGAAACGGGGTTGAGCGCAAAGGAAAACAAGCTAAATAGGGACGAAAGCCTACGGAACTCACCCTTGGCCTTCAGCTCCCAGTGTCAGGCCTCGACCCAAAAGGCCTCGGCTTTCTCCTTTAGGCGCTGAGCCTCGACTTGAGAAGCCTCGGCCGCCCTAGAAGCTTCACTCCCCAGCTCTACGTCACACCAAGAAGTTAGGGAGCGAACATAAGGAAAAGAGAATAAAACGAGGGGACTAGGACTCACCCTCGGCCTTTCCCCTCCAAACCATAGCCTCGGTTCATGAGGCCTCAGCCGCTGCAAGGGCCTCATCCAAAGCGCCTTTTGTCAGCTAGTGCGCACTCTGTTCCGCTCCTAGCTGCCTAGCAAGAGCCTTGCCCGAGGCCGTGGCTTCTTCGGCTCGAGACCTAAAGGCATCCTGATCACTGGCCATGCGGGTGAGCTCCTCCACCAACTCCTTGACCCGCGCCACCAGAGGGGCGAGCTGCTCCTGAGCCGTGGCCGCCTCGACCTTCACGTCAGCACAACGAAGGCAGAGGTCCTCCACCTCTGCGCTCCATGCCGATAGGAGCTCGTTGGCGCCTGCAAGAAGGCCCTTTTGCCGCTGAAGCTAGTCCCAGATGTCCCTCTCCCACCGGAGAAAGACCGACTTCATAAGGGACCGGGTCTCGAGCTCCTAGGGGAAATAGAATAGGAGTCAATCCCTATAAAGAAAACCTAGAAAAAGACCACCGCATGAGAAAAGAAAGCACGAACCTGGGCAACTCTGGGCAGATCGTTGGCCACCACGGACAGCGTCGTCCGTAGTGACTGCTCTGCTAGCTGGCGGTACTGCTCAAACATGTCCCAGCGACCGCCCTCGGCTGCGTCCTCGAGGGCAAACAGAGGCTCCGCCCCAGGGTCGTCCTGGCTCTGCCACAGGACACACAGGTGATCCCACCCGCAGGGCTCGGGTCATACTCACGCAAGGGCCGAGCTTCCCTCGCCTGGGGTTGGAACCGGCTATTCCACGACACCGGCCACCTCGGCGTCGGCCATCTCCTACGCCCAGGAAGTATCGTCGGAGGAGATTGGAAGAAGTTCCACCTCCCAGGCGCTCTCCCGCAACAACGGCAGGCCTTGAACCAAGGGTGCCACTGAGGCCTCCGTGGCCTTCGTCTCCACTTCCTGGGCCGACAACCTCACCGCAATCACGTCAGCCTCGATGGTCCCAGGGGCTCCGGCCTCCGCCATCGTGGCCTCGGTGGTCCTAGGGGCTCCGGCCTCTGCCATCGTGGCCTTGGTGGTCCCAGGGGCTCTGGCCTCCACCATCATGGCCTCAGAGGTCCCAGGGGCTCCAGCCTCCACCACCATGGCCTCAGTGGTCGCGGGGGCTCCGGTGCCCGCCACAGCGACCTCGATGGTCCTGGGCACCGTGGCCTCCATCGCCTCGGCCTGTGAAACCACGGGGACCTCGATCCTGGTGGCCTCCGCAGGCAAGGGAACCTCAGCCCCATCCAACCCATGGGCCTCACCATCATGGGGCGGAGGCGCTCCCTCCCCCACCTATGTCGGGGCCACCCCGGTAGCCCCTCCTTGGGTGGCTGGCTCCTTCGGGTCAGCCCTTGCCAATGCAGCACCACGTTGTAGGGTGGCTTGCGCCTCTGCCACCCAGTGGGCAGAGGAGCCAGGGTTAACCTTGAGCGCTTTTAGGGGCGCCAAGGTAGGCACCTCCGCAGGTCGCTTCCGGCTAAGGACAAAACATTTACAAGGTCAGCACAAGACGAAAAAGCACTATGGCTCCACCAAAAATACACCTACCTTGAGCAGGGCTGCAACCGCTTTGGCATGGTGACCCTTGTCTACGTAGGCGGTGGTGGTGGCAGAGGCACGGCCTCCGTGTTCATCGACGCCAGTTGGTCCTTGACGGACCCTGGTGCCCCCTCGGTCCTCTGCAGGGGCAGTTGCGTTGCCCCCACCACCACCTGCTCCACCACTGCCACCGAGCCCACCGGGCTGACGGCACGCTTGCCCAACGCCCACTCCTCGGGCGTGTCGGCCTCAGCCCTGAGGTGAGCAATCGCCAACCCTAGGGCAGCAGCTCCTCCTCCTCCTCCTGGGAGCACCGGGCTGCTTGCCGATGCCCCGAGCACCGTCTCCCCTATGTCAGGGAGATGGTCCAAGGGACCCCGCCCCATCTCGCCCTCATCATCCCCATCTGAGGCATCCATCGATATCGACGGTGATAGGGACTCCTCCAATGGGAGGCCATCCTTCCTTTGCTGGCGGCAGCGCTTATCCGGTTCCTCACGCGTGAGGATCTTCTTCATGCGCTTTGCCGCCTTGGCGTCCTTCCGCTTTTTCTATGCCTTGGCGTGCACCCAGTTGATCGCCCGCCGCCTCGTGTCCTCAGGAACGGGCGGTGGAGAGGCGCGCACATCCCTCATCCCCTACAAGAACGACAAACACGCATAAGGGAACAAGAAGTAAGGAGAAACAGAGAAGTCTCAAGGGCTATAGCGGCGCGTGACTTACCAGCGAGAGGAACCCCTACGACGGGCGCATCACGATGGGGGTCAGGTTGCCGCCCCTCAGCTTCGCCTCCACTGTCTCCCCCACCCGACGAAGAATTTCCTCGTCGGAAAGGGCAGAGGAGGACATCTGGATGCCCTCATTTGGATCACCCGGCCTCATCTCAAATCGGTGTCGCCACCGAGCCATCAGCGGCAGCACCCTCTAGTGGTGGAAGACAGCCACGACCATGGCCACAGTAAGGCCGCAGCCCCATAGCCTCTCTAGCCCCTCCATAAGCGGCTATAGCTTGGGCTAATCCTCCCTCGGGACGCCGTACTTCCACCTCTCCGGGCAGCTCCCCACAATTCGCCCAGTGTAGGGGGGAAGTCCGCCGTCATCGTTGTGGAGATAGAACCAGCTCATGTACCATCGATGATTGGATGACGTGAGCTGGGCCAGGATGTAGAGGTGCTAGCGATCCTGACGCACTTGGAGAGTGCAGCCACCGGCCCTCACCGCCTTCCTTGTGCCTAATGTGCCCGTCGGCTTAGTGGTATGCCCCGTCCGGAAGAGATGGAGCCACAACTCCCAATGGGCAGCAATCCCCAAGTACCCCTCGCAGATAGCGATGAAGATGGCCGCCTATGCGATGGAGTTGGGGTTGAAGTTGTGGAGCTCCATGCCATAATAGTGTGGGAGCGCCCGCATGAACCGGTCCACCAGAACACCGAGGCCACACTCGTGAAAGGAGATGAAGCTCACGATGTAACCGTCGTGAGGCCTCGGCTCTGGCTCACCCGACGGAGCGATCCACTCTGGCCTGCTGGGGTCCGTCATCGGACGAAGGAGTCCGCCATCAATGAGCGACTGAAGCATCTCTATGGTGACGTTAGATGGATCTCAAGGGTCCACCTCGATGACAATGATGTCGCCGGCCATGAGTGCGGTGGAGGGTTTGAATACAGCGGTGAGTTTGTCTCTCTCTCTCTCTCTCTCTCCCTGGCTCACCCTTCTCCCTTCTTCTTCCTAGTGCCCGCTGCTCTAGCGATGACTTGATGGGGGTAGAGCTAACATAGGCAAGGTAAGGTGGGGAGGGGCGAGGCTTGTTGCGTATTTATGTAGGGCAAAGGCGAAATGGATGGGCGATGAAATCAAGGAAGTTTCCCTCAGATCCGGCATGGTTAACCCTTCTAGATGAAGGAACCAGGCGTTGAGCCTATTACGGTCCAGGGGTTCGAAGGTTGGGCCTCTAGGGGTTTCGAAAGCCACCCTAGGGCAACAGAGTTAGGGATGACCGCGGGCGAGCCCACTCGGGGCCGAGGCCCAAGCAAGCGAAACACTTGGGATGCCCTAAGTCATGTCCGAGACCGGCAGGGAGGTCTCCGAATGGGATCCCACTGTAGGGAGGCACCGAGCCATTGAGGCCCAGCAAACGGCCTCGGCACCCACTAGAGAAACCCTCCAGTACTCTTGGAGTGCATCTCTAGACCACTAGCTGTCCCCTAGCGAACGGGATACGGACCTCCACTCGGACTTACCCGATAACAGCTCACTGGAAGTGCCACCGCTTGTGCCCACCAAGGGTAGCCTGGCACATTCCACCCCTCCTTCTAAGTGAAAAGGAAGCGTGAGGGTCATATGAAAAGCCAGGGGAACCCCTGACGGACCTCTTGCTCCGTGCAGAGGCTAAGGGGCTCTTCTTGCAACCTTGCCGAGACCTAGCGACCCTGGCTCGCACTCGAGGGGGCTCGGCAAAACAACCCCTCCTTCCGAGCAAAAAGGAAGTGCGAGGGTCATACAAAAAGCCAAGGGAGCTCCTGACGGCCCTCTCGCTCCATGCAGAGGTTGGGGAGCCCTTCCTGTAGATATGCCAAGACCCCACGACCCAGGCTCGCACCCAAGGGGGCCTCAGCAAACAAACCCTCATGCACGAGGGGCGTACAAAAAGCTAGGGGAACTCCCGATGGCCCTCTCGCTCTATGCAGAGGCTAGGGGGCTCTTCCTGCAACCATGCCGAGACCCAGCGGCCCAAGCTCGCACCCGAATGGGCTCAGCAAACAACCCCTCCATCCAAACGAAAAGGATATGTGAGGGCCGAACAAAAAAGCCAAGGGGACCCCTGACCACCCTCTTTCTCCGGGCGGAGGCTCGGGGGCTCCTCCTGCACCCAAGACAAAGACAAACGACCTAAGCCCATGCTAGAAGTCTTGTTACAAACACGATAAAGGGCACTGAGCCCGTTACGGTCCAGAGGTTCAAAGGCTGGGCCCCCTAGGGTTTCGACAGCCACCTAGGGCAACAGAGTCAAGGACAACTATGGGCAAGCCCACGTATGGCCAAGGCCCGAGCAAATGATCGCTTGGGGCGTCCTAAGTCAGGTCTGAGACCGGTAGGGAGGTCTCCGAATGGGATCCCACCATAGAGAGGCACCGAGCCACTAGGGCCCAGCGAACGGCCTTGGCACCCACTAGAGAAACCCTCTGGTGCTCTTGGAGCATGTCTCTGGACCACTAGCCGTCCCCTAGCAAATGGGGCACGGGCCTCCACTCGAACTTACCCGATAACAGCTCATCAGAAGTGCCATCGCTCGTGCCCACCGAGGGTAGCCTGGCACATTCCACCCCTCCTTCTGAGCGAAAAGGAAGCATGAGGGTCATACAAAAAGTCAAGGGTACCCCTGACCGCCCTCTTGCTTCGTGCACAGGCTCGAGGGCTCTCCCTGTGACCTCGCCAAAACCCCGCGACCCGAACTCGCACTTGTGGGCTCGACAAATACGATAAAAACACCTCACTCAAACACGAAAAAGCCCCTGAAGGAGTAAAATCCACTCCTCCAGGGCCTCAGGGGCTACACCCTATGGGTGCGCTCGCGCGCTCCCACCAAAACCTCAAGAAGCAAAGCACAATCCCTACAGGAGGGGCTGCAAGCCAAATCTCAACAAACCCTTAGGGAGAGTGCACGCGCTCCCCCTAAGGCTCGGGGGCTACTATTGGGTACCATAAAATGGGGTACCCCAAGCGTACACCAAAAGAGTCACTTAAATCCCATCAACAACAAAGCTAGGAGGTAAGCCATGGGTTCACCACCAGCCCCATCCGAGCCCACCGGCTCTCCGCCTCGCCTAAGGCCTCGCATGGGAGGTCTCGACACCCTGACGAAATCTCCGCCTCGCGTGAGGCCTCTCGCAAGAGGCCTCGACAAGGAGCCCGATCTCCATCTCGCCCGAGGCCCCATGCGTACAGCCTCGAATGAGACAGCTATTCTCCATATCGCCCGAGGCTGGCTTGTCAATAACCCATTGCTCCCGCCTTGACCAGTCTTCCCGACAGTATGTCACATCCTATTAATGCGTCAACCACTCCCACAATCTCAGCCAAACGACGGCTCGACACCACAGAGTGGCCGACGGGACAAGGAGTCGCATCAACACCATACCGGCTAAGACAAGACACGGCGAGGATTACCGGTCACTATGTTCTGGCATTGTGCCCACGATCAGTGCCGGCGCTACGCTGTGCCCCGTAACACCCACCCTAAAGACAACACGGCATGGGAAGTCTGGCCCGGGTCATCATCACCTCTGAACCAACATACCAGATTGACCGCTCCCTCCGAGCCTCGGCACCCTACGTTAGGGCCTCGGTCATCTCGAGATTCATGTCTGCCGAGACCCCCACCATGGTTTGGCCTCGGCACCAACCTGGCCTCGGCCTCACGTGTAGTCAACCCACAGCGACCCGCATGCTGACCGTTGTGCCCGCTTTGAGGTAGCCCTAGAGCTCCCATGACACACAAGATCAGATGTGACTAGCACGTCGCCCCAGCGCTTCAAGGACGGACCACTCCGATGACCACGCCACCACAGGAACAGGCTATAGGGCTCAGACACGCCGCCTCCATTCGCACGACACCATATAGTTAGCACACGTACTACCCTGGTCCTCCCTTCAACTATAAAAGGAAAGGACTTGGGCCATTTCTAGGGGAGAAACACAGGCACACACAAAAACAACACCCTGTAACACGCATACTCCCCCGCTGTCTGAGAGCAACATCTCAAGCAGCCCGCATCACTCCATGCTGAGACCTAGGACTAGCTCCCTCTCTCACCTAGCTTGTAACCCCCTACTACAAGCACCTCGGTGCAAGGAATACAAGATTGATCTCTCAGACTGGATGTAGGGCACCGATTGCCTAAACCAGTATAAGCCTTGTGTCTCTTTGCATCACCATCCGGGATCGAGAACACGCAGTATAAATTTACTAGTTGGTTGAGGCCCCCTCGGTCCAAAACACTGACACATGTGTTCATCTATGTCATTGCACCCATCAAGTCTTAATCAAGACAATAGTTTCATAGTATCTAATTTGAATTGCAATTGATCACAGGTGGAGAAAGGATATGATGTTAATTCAAGACCTAGCCACCACCTCCAGGCCCTAGTCTCCCTTCTATTACGATGAACCCAGAGAACCTAACCCTAACCTTAAACCCAAACCTAACTCAATGGGTAGCAATGGCAGAAGAGTAAGACAACAAGAAGCTGACATACAATTAAATTCGAATCAAGAACTTCGACAATTTCAGTCGAATCCAAGTACAGCAAACTAGCAAAGCCCCCAAAAGAACAAACTTTCTGTAGACAAGGCAGCAGGTGGACAATTTAGTGATTTATTGATTCATGACATGGACGACTAGTTCCACAGATCAACACAACACACAATTAGACTTGCAAATCCAGGCTGTAATCCAGCAATCAATGGCGTTCAAGTCAAGTCGCCCAACTTTACATGCCTTAACCAGTCAAGCCCCCAAGGGAAGAGGAAGCGGGCATAGAGGATCGATTACCTCTGTGGGCACGGAACTGCTGAGGAATCACCGCTCCATCAAGCACCGCTGCTGCTCTAGGGGCTGCCGGAGCCAGAGCGAGCGGGCGACGGACCGGAGGATCACCGCCGACGCCATGTGCAGGAGAAGTTGAACCCGGAGTCCTGGAAAGGAGACGATCGATGGAGGAGAACCGCAGTGTTAGAGCCAGGCGTGGGCGTCTAGCAACAGGATGTAGCCGTCGGGTATCGCCGAACTTTGCCGCTACGGACAATTCATCTCGTCCCCATTCCCATCCTCGTTAACTATCTTGGGTACAGATTCTTGCCCATCCCCATATTCATTAGGTATTGGTCGGGTAATAGATATCCGACGGGTACTGCATACCTGATAAACAAGGACACTTGGGGTTGCAGCTTTGCAATCGGAGATGTTTCTTCTTCACTCAGGTATAGTGAGTCTCAGAGATACCGAGGAGAAGGAGCGAGGTTGCGAGGAAGATGAGCAAAGGTGTTAGAGGGACCGAACTGAGGAAGTGAGGGGCACGGGCACTCGTGAGGCAGGCATGCTTGTGCTGCTGACGGAGATGGTGAGAAAAAATTGAACGAGGGTTCCTAGAACACACAAGCTATATATATATGATTGTTCAGATTTGAACCAAAATACCTATGTTGAGCTTCTTTAGGCCTAATACTCATATGACAGCTCAAATAGTCAGGTTCCCCAATGGGTAACGGGGACATATAAACAGGGAACGTTCATGTACCCGATATACCCGTCGGGGATGGATTCTTGCCCATTTAGATGTCCGTAGGTAAAGATATGATCACATCCCCATCTCCTAATAGATCAAATACCCGTCGGGTATCGGGTATCAGGGCCCGTTGCCATCTTTATGGGCGTCTAGTGTCTATGGACTTCTGGAGGCCATAGGCTTGTATAAATTAGGGAGCCCAGACGGACGTCGGGCTCTGTGTGTTTGTCAGCCCAGCAAACTTGGGCCACTTTTGGCCCACCGCATGGGAAGTGAGAATTTGTGCTGTTGTTCCTACTGTTCCTGTTGGATATGACACTAAATAAATATATTATGTTGCTAAAAAAACTAAATAAATATATTATAGTTTATCACGTAGCTAATGATACTAATAATATTATTATAAATCTTGGCACTTTTTTATAATTTAGTTAAGACGATTCTAAAAATTAATTTTATTCAGGGACGGAGCGAGTAGCCAATAAAAGTTGCACACTTCCTAAACTATAGGCGGCTGCTCTGCATGCTGACCCAAGGAGGAGGAGGATCCAAGAAAGATGAATACATGACTAGTAATCCCATGGCTGTACTGTGTTGCCTGAGAAGAAGAGAGAGCAAATCTCTAAAAGTTATTAAGCACCCTGTCCAAGCTAATTGTTCTGCTAATACTTAATAAAGAGTAATTTTGAGAGCATCTTTATATCTTTTCTTATTAATAGGGATAGCGATTTTGGTGAAAAATACTTTCAATAGCTTTTTTTATTATATCTCTAAATTTTTCGTCCTCTATTCTAGATTTCTCGCTAATAAAAAATAGAGAGTGGGGCTGACTCTCTAGAGTATGTATAAGACATAGAGATTTTGGTTCAAAATATCTCTCCAAAATAATAATTTAAAGAGTAGGTTTAAGAAAGATGCTCTCGTGGATCTTTCGACATCCAAACTTCACAATATAGAATGGTTCAGATTCAGAGTTACCGCTTTCACTATCGCAGAGCTAACCGATCCTCTCCTCTCTTCAGTTCCGCGTCTTCAAGCTCTGATTCCCATGGAGGAAGCAGACGATGCATCCCATAAATAAACGACATATTCGTTTGGGCTTGTTTGGCTGATAATCCATAGCTAAAAATATTGTTGGCCGATTTGTTGTGAGAGAAAAATATTATTCATTAGCTGAAAAAGTATGGCTTATAAGCAAAATAAGCCCAAACAAACCATGCGAAAGTTCACAACCCACCCATTTGCCATTTGTACATGGCACTTTGCACATACGCCTCTCCCGTCCTCCAGTATCCCAAGCTCGTAAGCCTCCTCGTCTGCGGCAACCGCACCACCGATCGCTTCTGCTCCCGTTGAATTGCCCCTCCACGCGCAATTCACCCTGCTTCCGCTGAAATCAGGCCTAATTGGCCATCGTCTGCCTTGCACGCCAGACACGGGGTGGCATGAACCTCGCCATTAGCGTGCTCGGGCTCTGTCTCCTATGGGTGGAATTCACCATCGTGGGCGGTGGCGGAAGGGCAGCAGACCCCCACCGTTCGGGCCGCCATGGCTAGGAGGAGGACTCATGCCCAGGCGGCCGTCAGGTCGCTGGACGCATGGCGCAGCCGCGAATGGAGGCGAGCGGTAGACCACCATGCCGCCATCTTCCGAAGACACCTCGCGGACGGCATGCTCTCCGCGTCCTCCCACGTCGTCTGCCTCGGCGGTGCCTAGGAGGCGATGGCGCTGCGGGAGCTCGGCGTGTTCGGCGCCGTGGTAGAAAGCGACCACGAACTCCCGTTCCTGGACTCCTCCATCGACTTCATCTTCGCCGGACGTGTGCTCAACTCCTTCAAACGCCAGGCCGACCTCACCACCGAGGCGGCACGTATTATGAAGCCAGACGGCCACCTCGTTGTCCTCATGTCCAGCACCAGCGATGCCTTAGCCTCCGGTCCCTCTAGGCTCTTTTCCCGTCCCTCAGATTACTCCGATCCCACGAGGAAAATGGCCGGGATGGCTCCACCCTCTGGGAGCTAGTCTTTCGGAAGCATGCAGGCATTTTCTCCACCACCAGCAGCAGCACGTCCTCCTCCTCCCTCAACGGCAACAATCCCGCGAGCAACTGCACGTATCGCGATCACAAGCACCGAATCATCAACCTCGCTGAGCCGCTAATCCAAGAAGAGCTGGCAAAGCCATGGATCTCGCTGAAGAAGAACATCAAGAACATCAAGTACCTGCCAGCGCTCACTGACATCGGCTTCAAGCGCCGGTATGTGTACGTCGATGTGGGCACCCGGAGCCACGGCTCCAGCATCGGTAGCTGGTTCCGGAAGCAGTACCCGAAGCAGAACCACACCTTTGAGGTCTTCGCCATTGAGGCCGATCCTGCGTTCCATGCAAAGTACGCCACCAAGAAAGGCGTCACCTTGCTACCCTACGCCGCCTGGGTCCGGAACGAGATGCTCATGTTTGAGATCAATGGTGGCCCGGCCGGCAAGAAGAAGGGTGCCAACAGTAATGCTAGAAAGCCAAACGATCGTGGCATGGGCCGCATCAGGACCGCGGCCAGGGTGACCAATGGGGTGTCATTAGGCGAGTTGCGCACGTGTCCCGGCGTTCGACCTCGCCGAGTGGCTGAAGCGGACGGTGTCGGAATAGGACTTCATGGTGATGAAGATGGATGTGGAGGGCACCGACTTTGACCTCATCCCAAGGATGCTCGACATTGGGGTGATCTACCTCATCGATGAGCTGTTCCTCGAGTGCCATTACAATCGGTGGCAAAGGTGCTGCCCTAGTGAGCGGTCGCCCAAGTACCAGAACACGTATGGCGAGTGCCTAGAGCTGTTCACCTCGCTCAGGGACAGCGGCATGCTTGTGCATCAATGGTGGTGATTAGTTCATAATTCATAACTGACGGCATCTTGAACTGTAAACCAACATATGGGGGATTTTGGTGTGTGTCCCAACTAGATTTAACACGGGATTTTGGTGTGTTTCTGTAGTTTTGATGATCGATTCTTGTAGTTACATGACGAGATGAGGAATATATTACAGACTAACTTCGAAGCAAAGGTATTGGCATTAGCGGATCTAGGGGGGCTGCAGCCCCCCCCCCCCCCCCGTGAGCCTTAATTCCTCGTTAAATTACTGTAGCATCAAGCATAAATCTTCATTATCAATCAACATGTCCATTACTTAGCCCCCTCCTTGATCCCATCCTGAATCCGCCACTGGGTATTGGTGAGTGTCATAATTGTCCATGAGCAACTGAATCATTTTTGCAGGCTTGTTTACTGTCCATTTTTTAGCCTTCATTCATTTGGCAAGTACTATTGTTTACCTGCCAACTTTGTTCTGAAATGACAGTAGAAGCATAACTTGCTGCTTCTTTTGAGTTATCCATGAATTTTGTCTAGATCATTGTTGAATTGCACTAATTTTCTAACATTACAAATGTCGTCAGTGTGTCCCCACCCTTAATCTAAACTGTTTCTAAAACATATTTGGTTTGAACCTCCTTTCTAAATAAATTTAAAGTGGTTTAAACTGCTATCAAGCTCTCAAAACAAATTGAACCTTCCACAAAAACTTGTTTCTGCGTGACCTTTGCCTTAAGATCTGATTGAAAGATGGATTCATATATATTTCCCTCGTGGTACGTTGACAGGAAATTCTTGAAGAGAGATTGATTCAGCAAGTTCTCATGTTGCTCTCTTGAGTATACATATATAGGTTACATGAACCGGCGCTGGGCGCGCACGGGAGGAGCGTGGGCGACGTCGTGGCCACCTCATGGTCAAAGCTAGTGGTGCTAACTACCTGAGACTATAACTGGTATAATACAACAGAAATGTTATACAACATACATGTATTTTAGCACAAAAAACACATAGATTTTTTTGGGTGCAATCTGTGTACATGCACGATACACTGCTGCTTCGGTCCACTGATCTGATGGGGAAGCGATGTCGTCGGCTTCAAGGCGGTGCACGCACGCTTCATCAAACCAGCGAACCATGTGATGATAGACGTTGCACCTGCACAACTTGCAAAAATACATTGCATGGGATAAAATGGTAAACAACTTGCCATGTTCGATCCATTAATCAGGTGTCAGGGAGGTGTCAGCATGCACGGTTACTGAAATAGAGGCAAGCACCTTCCATAGAAAAAAATATTTTCTATGATCTGTGGATCTATGATCTTGTGATTGTCTAAAGGTAGAAGAAGGTTGAAGATAGAGAAAGGGTGGAGGCTGTTGGATCTTAATCTTATGGTATAAAAAAATTCATGTGTTGGAATTACATAAAATACATGGTTGTGTAGTAGACAGACTCATAATACAACACTTCAACCCCCGCCCCCCGCGGAGTCTAATGGGTTGGCACAGCGACACAAAGACCAAAACGAAATGACTCAAATGTCGAAGTAGACAGCCCTTTGGTCATGATGTCTGCGTACTGTTTGCCGATGGGCACATGAAGAGCTCGAAGATCACCAAGCTGGACTCTCTTGCGAACAAAATGAATGTGTAGTTCGATGTGTTTAGTGCGCTTGTGATGAACCAGGTTGGCCCCAACATGTATACCGCTGAGACATTGTTGCAGTAGGTGACGGTGGCTTTGGTGACCGCGCACTAGAGCTCATCGAGCAACTGACGAAGCCAGATCCACTCCGCTGCGGTGTTGGTGATAGCACGGTATTCAGCTTCGGCACTAAACCATGAGACAAGCGTGTCGCCTAGGAAGACATAGAACCCTAACGCCGATCGTCTGGTGTCGGGGCAGCTCGCCTGATCGGCATCAGAGTATGCCATGATGGAGAGGTCATGGATGCCGTGGATGTACAGTCCCATTGCGCTGGTCCCTTGAGCGTAGCGGAGTATCCTTTTCAGCAGAGCTTGATGGAACACAGGGGTCATGCATATGCAAGCACACCTGCTGGACCGCGAACGCCAAATCAGGGCACGTCACGGTAAGGTACTACAGCACGCCGGTGATACTCCGGTATGTCTTGGTGTCTTCAAGTAGTGGCCCATCAACGGACAGCTTGCCCTTGGCATCGATCAGTGTTGACGCCATCTTGCAGTTCATCATCCCTGCACATTCAAGAATATCATTCGCATACCGCTGCTGCAATAGATAGAAGCCGGTCGGGTAACACTTCACATCGATGCCGAGGAAGAAGCGTAGTTCACCGAGATCCTTGATCGCGAACTCAACACGTAGTCAATCGATGATCCATTGGAGAAGTGTGTTGCTAGACCTAGTGAGCACCATGTCATCCACATACAGCAAGAGGTAGGCAACCTTGTGTCTGTAGGATCTAGATGGCAGACTAGAGGGGGGTGAATAGTCCTCTCTTAAACTTAATCGCGCTGGCTAACCGAAACAAATGCGGAATTAAAACTATAGGTCTCGCCAAGACTACACCCATCTATCTAAGTTCACAAAGACCTTATAAAGATCCTAATTAGACAACAAAGGTGTCAGGCTAGTTAGAGCTCACCTAACCAATTCTAGAAGCAAGGTCACACAAACCTATACAACTAGTACTTCAAGCAACGAGGGAGCTCCTACACATGCTAGTATGCAAAAGCACAAAGCCACCTAAGCTCACTAGCAATGCTCAATAACAAGGCTACACAAGCCAAATTAGAGAGCGCAAATTACTTAGCTACACATACTAAGCAATGTGACTAACAAGGTTACTCAAACCAAATTAATCATGTAAGGGAGCTACTTCTATGCTACACAAGTAAGAAGGTAACTAGCAAGTTACACAAGCTAACTAATTACAAGAGCATCTATACAAGCACAATGTATATGAAAGTAATTATAAGCTTGTGTAAAGGGATTGCAAACCAATGGGAAGAACAATGTTGACACGGTGATTTTCTTCCGAGGTTCACGTGCTTGCCACCACGCTACGTCCCCGTTGTGTCGACCGCTCATTTGATGGTTCGGCGGCTAATTAGCATCACCTGCCAAGTCCACACATCGGGCACCGTAAGAACCTACCTCAAAAGTGAGAGTAGCTTAATGACACGCTCAACTAGAGCTGCTCTATGTGGCTCCCGTGGGACGAGCACAATGCCCCTCACAAAGCTTTTCTCTGGAGCACTGCACAAGCTTCTTACGGGCTTCGATGGAGATCACCACCAAGCGATCTAGGAGGTGGCAACCTCCAAGAGTAACAAACACCATCAGCTTGCAACTTGATCACCTAGTGCCACACGATGCAACCTCATGATGCAATCACACTAGAATCACTCACACAATTGGATGATCACTATCAAGCATGTGTGAGATGGAGGGCTCCTAAGCACTCTCAAGCATGGACACAAAGTCCCCCAAGGTGCTCAGTAACAGCCATGGCTAAGACCATCTTCTATTTATAGCCCCATAGGCTAAAATAGCCGTTACACCTTCATTGGGTGTTTTTTGGGTTGACCGAACGCGTTGGTCGTATCGACCGAACGAACCCTGCTAGCGTCCAGTCAACCGATGGCTGCCACATCATCCCTGGCTTCAAATACTGAGTGCTCGATCCCAATAGTCAAGTGATGATCGGACGCAGCACAGTGCCAAGAACGGACGCACCTCTGCTGAGTCTAGTCATTTCTAGAGAGGTTCCATTCATGACTAGACATGTCAGTTTGATCACGACCGGACACAGGAGGGGCAGCATCTGGTCAAGTCTAGAGAGCTCCTAGAGTCGCTCAACTATGACTGGATGCGTCCGGTAGGTCATGGTCAGACACAGCATCAGCGCCCGATCCTTATCCTCTTCTCTACGCCGCCACATCAGCGGGACCGGACGCACCCACCATGCGTCCGGTAGAAGACCGACGCCTGTGCCTTCACTGCTGCCACTGACCAGACACGCTGGTCCAGTTGAGGCCAGCGTCTGGTCACTCAACAGTGACCTCCTTTCACCTTTGTTTCATCACCGAGTTGATCCACATCAACTCCAACTTCTTCTCCTTTGTAAATGCGCCAACACCACCATGTGTATATGTGTTAACATTTTCACAATCATTTTTCAAAGGATTAGCCACTCAACTTGTCACGCCACTCAATCCTAGCGATGATGCAAAGTTAGATCACTCGAGTGCCACTAGATGATCGATATGTAAATAAGTTTATCTATCTTAATAGTATGGCCATCTATCCTAAACCCGGTTATCAACTTCTCTACACACCTATGACCAGTGAAATAAAATGCCCTAGGTTATACCTTTGCCTTGCGCATTCCATTCCATCTCCTCCAACATCGATGCAACACATGCACCAACACGATCAACAATGATATGATCCACTTCATATCATCACATGATCATATTGGTTCATCGATCTTGACTTCACTTGCTTTTCACCATTGCCTTCGTCCATCAGCATCAAGTCTTGCTCAAGCTTCACCACCACGTGGTCCATCACTCCAAAGCCTCCAACTTGCCCTTCACGCTTGTAACTGGTTCATCAAGCCAAGTCATGTCTTGATCTTCTCCACCTTGATCACATGACTCAATATCATGTCTCATGTGCAATGAGCTCCTTCATCATCACATGTGTGAGCTTTGCAACATCTCCGAGCCATTCCACCTTCATGGCATATGTTGCTCACACACATGTACCTGTGGACTAATCACCTGTGTATCTCACATAAACACAATTAGTCCACCTAGGTTGTCACTCAATTATCAAAACCACATAAGAACCTTTCAATCTCTCCATTTTTTATAATTGATGACAACTCTATAAAGATATAGAAATTAAGCTCTTTTGGATTCATATTGCTTGTCCAAGCAATTTTACCATGTGTAAATAATTTTGGACAAGTACCACAAACCTGATATGGTAGTATTAGCTCCCCCTACATATGTGCTAGAGTGTTTGGTTTGAAGCTCACATATATGCATAGATTGGAATTGTGGGAGACTAATTACTACCAAATGATGCTAAGGTGTATAGAATAAACCTTTGAAGCGTGATACCAATCGAAGTTGCACCTTTAAGTTCATCCTTAGCACCATGATTAGCTAGATATCATGTGGAAATAAAAGCACTAGATACCTCATGAAATCAACATTAAAAGACAGGTACTAGCATTACTTGAAAAGCATACCAAACGTCTAGCTATCATCCTATACATGCTAGTTTTCAAATCATCATTCAAGTTCTACAACTAGCATACACCACACAAGCATGCATATTGAATTTTAAAGCTTATGCATTGCAAGCAAGCACATGACTATGCACATATCAAATGCAACCAATCAAAGTTCATGAGCTTGCTCCCCCTACTTGTGTGCTTCTCTTGTCCAAGAATTTTGATCCATCATCTCTTTTCTTTAATGTTGCTCCCTCTTTGTTCATGTCCATGTCCAACCTCTACTTCTTTGTCTCAATCTTTCCCAAAGCTTTCATATCTTTGTATAATCTCTCCCCCTTTGTCATCAATTTCCATAAAAGATGTGTTCTCATTTATGTAAAGGCTTGCATTGGGGTAGATGGTTGAGGCTTGAATCTTGCATTTTTATGGACATCACTTGATTGTTGAAATGGCACCACTTGTATAGCTTCTTGAGATACCACTTGTAGGCCTTGAGATACCACACATAGGATCTTTGACCTTGATACCAATTTATGGGACACCTCCCCCTATATGATAGCATGGGTCATCCATTTGATATATTTGAGCTCTTGTAAGTGAGGGATGCATTCTTCATTTGATGATCACTTAAAGTTGAGGATCACTTGTGGAACCATCGTCTTACATGATTGATACCACGTGTAGATGTGATACCATTTGAAAGAATTTTCTAGTATAGAACCACTTATTGGATTTATCAATAAAAACCATTTCTTGAACCTATGCTATCTTCATGAGCACCACTTATAGGATATCACTTGTGAGTTGATCTAGACATCATTTATGAATTCTTGATGAAATACTTGAGTCTAGATACCACTTGAGATAAACAAACTAGATATCCATTTGCATTGTTGTCTTGTGCTTATACTCTTATCATTATTATGAGCTTCTATGGTTGACTTGAATTAAATTGATTTGCCTAAGCTTCCAAGTCCGGATTGAACCAATGACAAGCTTCTTCACACCTCTTACAAGAGTTATCTTGCCAATGTTGTACTTCTAACTTGTTACCAATCCAAATTAAATCAAGTACTCGAGTTCACTAGCTCATGAACAAATTCATATACTAACCACTAGATCAAATAATTATTCAAGCAATAGTGGTAAGTTATGAATTTAAAACTTTCATTTGTTATGCATGATCTAATGAAGTATGAACTATATGCACTAATCGCATACTAGTAAGGGATGAAATGATCATACACATTACAATGATACCTTTGCTATATTGGAGTAGAGGATAGTCACATAGATTCTAATTCATTTCTCCAATAGCAATGTGAAGTCCAATTATAAGCTTGGTGAAGACCAATAGATACCATTTTGAATTCCATTCTTCACCCATATGAAATAAATACCACTTATGATCAAGTGCACTTTCTTGTTGTGGTTGGCTTACTTCATCTTTTGATCAATGCTTGCATGAGAGCATCATTGTGAGAGTATCACTTGAAATATCATGATTAGCTCTCTTTTAAGTGTTGCTTGCTTTTTTTATCAACCATTTTGATTTCTTCAACTAAGCATCTTAAATGTCCCTCGGATCACTACTTCCATGTTAGCCTTCCAAGCACCATACTTGGTTTACCTACACATAGGCGGTAAGCCCCTATACTAGGGAGAAGTGATATCTCTCCAAGAACTATTCTTGACACTCACTTGAAATATCTTGATTGATTGATCCAAGTGAAGGACTTAACTTGATGAGTAATCTTGATTCCTTCTTTAAGCCATTTTCTTTCTACTTGTTTAAGTCCTTTTCTTTCTACCAAATGATCTTCAATAATATCTAGAACTTAACCTTCATCTTTATCTTAAGTTTGATCTTGATCTTCTAATTTGAGTACTAAATGTGTGTAAAGTACACTCCATAATCAAATAACCTTGTACTCTTTGCTTGTCATGCTTTTATATCATCTCAAAACCAAACTTAGGTGCCTCAATTACTTATAAATATGTTTCCAACTTAAGGACCTTTCAATCAACATGACTCTAGATCAATCCAATATTTATCACTTTTCTGACAGATTTTGTACTCTTCAAAGAAAAATGCATATCTTTCAAAGTACAAATCCAAATACCATGAAATTTGGTGGAGATGTGCATCACTAAGTTATCTAGAAGATGGAAAAATTTGAACTTCATTTGATCTCATATGGATTGCCAGGAATCAGATATTCCACCACTGCTACATGTTGAAAGCTGCTGCACTATAACTGACAAGATCCACTCTAAAACTAAAGCATATCTTATCCAAATCTCATGAAATTTGTATAGCATTTTATACCATAAGTCTAGAGCATATACACCAATTTTTATGCCAATCCAATAAGTTTTGATCACTCAAACATGGCTAAGATCATAGCTAGCTTAGATTTTCAATGTAGGACATATTTCAATCACTTGAGCTATACTTCATCAAATGTGAATCAAACTTAAAACCAACTTGTTTGAATACTTTCACAAGACATAAATCCATTCAATCCACTCACTAAAAGTTATATTATGAACTTATCCAACACAAATCAATCCACACTTGATTACTAAGCTATTTATCTATTCAAACTTCTCATAGCAAGCAACATTGCATATTTATCCAATTCAATCAACTCATATGTACCCAAATGAAATGATCAACAAGAGATATATCTGGTTAGCTCATATATATTTGCAAGATTCAACTCAAATCCTTGCAAGCCATCAAATATATATATATATATATATATATATATATATATATATATATATATATATATATATATATATATATATATCCAATAAAGCATCCATAACTTGAATATGACACGTGTATGTTGTACCACTTTTGGACTTCACTAATTATTGGCTTGGCACTAGGATAGGATTGCATTAAGCTTCAATACTTGACTCAAGATATGATGATCATCGTGAAATCAATTAAATCAAGTCTTTAATGCCATGGCACCTACAATCAATCATCCACTTTTTGATGGTATCAAAACTAGTTTGGGTCCTCTCAAGTTAGGTACGACATACTTAGGCAAAGTCCTAGTATGAATAGCAGAATGTTTTGCAATTACAACCATAGAGGTACCATTATCATCCTTTCTAAGAATAGAATCATCATCAATTGAAATAGGCTTAGGAGTGTTACCTAGGGGACATGAATGTGCCATGTGTCCCCTTCCCCAGCATGAGTAGCACTTTCTCTTTGATTGAGCATTCTCTTCCTCGCTCATATGGTACTTCCCATTGCCTTGCCTCTCATGGATTGCTTGAGCCTTCTTCTCAAGCTTGATAGGACACTTAGAGGTAAAGTGTCCCGTATTTCCACAATTGAAGCACTTTATGTGAGCATATATCTTCTTCTCATCACGTGTCTTGCTCATCATCATGGCATCTTGAGTTTACATTGGATGCCTTGCTTTTCCACCTCTTCTTGTTTTCTTCTTCTTCATCATCAAGTCACCACCATCTTCATAATAGATCTTGACCTGTTCTTGAGGTGTCTTCTCTTGCTCAACTTATGACTTTGGTTGAGGCTCTTCTAGTTGCTTCACCAATTGCTTGGTTGGGCACATTGAGGTAAGATGACCCCAAGTGCGACACTTGAAGCACTTCACATGCTTGAGTCTCTCTTCTTCTTTTATCTTCTTGAGCTTCTCAATGTTAGGGCAACCATTTGCAAAATGTCCCACTTCATGACATCGGTAGCACATGAAGTGAGAGAGCTTTCTTTGTTGTAGCTTCTTCATCTTTCTTTCTCTCTTTCTTTCGCCCTTTGTCATCTTCTTCTTGAAGTCAAGGCCACACTTGTCACCATAGTTTCTTTGAGTCTTCAACATATTCTCAAAGGTGACTTTTGAGTAGTAGCACCTCTCTAACTTATTGCTCAAATTCTTCACTTCATTTTTGAGCTCATTGTTCTCCTTTAAAAGGTGAGTCTCACAAGACATAGAAGTAGAACAAGCATCTATATGTAAATAATATGGCATTTCTAATAAATCATCACAAGAGATGGATACATGCTTCTTGCTTACATCACAAGGGTTAGCAACATTTTGCAATTTATCATTTGATCCATGTGATGAGCTCTCATTATTTTTAAGTTTCTTTGTAAACACATTAATGAGAGAAGCATGTTATTCTAATAATTCTTCATGAGATGCAAGTAGTGTCTCATGATTCAATTTTAGCTTACAATGTGAAAATTTAAGAACATCAAGTAATTTCTTATGTTCTTCACAAGAGTTCTTTAGAAATGAGTTTTCATTTTCCAATTTCAATGTTTTAGCTTTCTCATTTTCTAAAGACATGGTTATGCTAGCAAGTCTACTAACAAGCTCATCATATGAATCAACATGATCAATGACATTATCATTTGATACCTTGGTGTCACCTTGTGACATGAAACAATGTGGTGTAGTGAATGGGCTTGTAGTAGCATCGCAATCATGGCTCGAGCATGAACCATCATTGCCATCAAGTGTGCTTGGGTTAGGATCATCATGTGCATCACTTGAGGCATCATCATCATTGGAGACACTCCCATATATTAAGTTGAGGTACAACTAAATATCATGGGCGGTCTTCATGTACATGATCTCCCCAAATATGTTATCTTTCATGGATTGATAGAAAATGTTAGTAGCTTGGCAATCGAGATATAGGCATTTCTTTTATGCTTTAGTTGCATTCTTTTCATCCAACGTATGAGAAAAGCCCATATCTATGATCCACCACATTTGGGGGGAAATGAACTTAAAATTGCATGTCATCCAATTTTTCCACCATGTAAAGTGTGTGCCATCAAAAGTGTATGGACACTCAACATCTAGCCCATAAGCCGCCATCCTCTCGGGTCGGTGAAGACCATAAATGAGAGACCTAGCTCCAATACCACATGTAGGATCTAGATGGCGGACTAGAGGGGGGTGAATAGTCCTTTCTTAAACTTAATCGCGCCGACTAACTAAAATAAATGTGAAATTAAAACTATAGGTCTAGCCAAGACTACAACCCTCTATCTAAGTTCACAAGCATCTTATAAAGATCCTAATTAGACAACAAAGGTGTCGGGCTAGCTAGAGCTCACCTGACCAATTTTAGAAATAAGGTCACACAAACATATGCCACTTGTACTTCAAGCAACGAGGGAGCTCCTACACATGCTAGTATGCAAAAGCACAAAGCCACCTAAGCTCACTAGCAATGCTCAATAACAAGGCTACAAAGCCAAATTAGAGAGCGCAAATTACTTAGCTACACAAACTAAGCAATGTGACTAACAAGGTTACTCAAACCGAATTAGTCACGCAAGGGAGCTACTTCTATGCTACACAAGCAAGAAGGTAACTAGCAAGCTACACAAGCTAACTAATTATAAGAGCAACTACACAAGCACAATGTATATGAAAGTAATTACAAGCTTGTGTAAAGGGATTGCAAACCAGCAGGAAGAACAATATTAACACGGTAATTTTCTTCTGAGGTTCACGTGCTCGCCACCATGCTATGTCCCTATTGTATCGATCGCTCACTTGGTGGTTCGACGGCTAATTGACATCACCCACCAAACCCACATGTCAGGCACCATAAGAACCTACCTTGAAAGTGAGGGTAACTCAATGACACGCTCAACTAGAGTTGCTCTTCACGGCTCCCGCAGGGCGAGCACAATGCCCCTCACAAAGCTCTTCTCCGGAGCACCGCACAAGCTTCTTATGGGCTTCAACAGAGACCACCACCAAGCTATCTAGGAGATGGCAACCTCCAAGAGTAACAAGCACCACTGGCTTGCAACTCGATTACCTAGTGCCACTCGATGCAACCTCATGATGCAATAGCACTAGAATCGCTCACTCACACAATTGGATGATCACTATCAAGCATGTGTGAGATGGATGGCTCATAAGCACTCTCAAGCATGGACACAAAGTCCCCCCAAGGTTCTCAGTAATAGCCATGGCCAAGACCACCTTCTTTTATAGCCCCACGGGCTAAAATAACCGTTACCCCTTTATTGGGCGTTTTTTGGGTTGACCAGATGCGTCGGTCGTATCAATCGGATGCACCCTGCTAGCGTCTGGTCAACAGATGGTTGCCATGTCATTCCTGGCTTCAAATACTGAGTGCCTGATCCCAATGATCAAGTGATGACCAGACGCAGCATAGTACCAAGACTGAACACACCTCTATTGAGTCTGATCGTTTCTAGAGAGGTTCCATTCATGACCAGACGCGTCAGTTTGATCACGACTAGACGTAGGAGGGGCAGCGTCTAGTTGAGTCCAGAGAGCTCCTAGAGCTCCTCAACTATGATTGGATGTGTCTGGTTGGTCATGATCAAATGCAGCATCAGCGTCTGGTCCTTCTCCCCTTCTCTGTGTCGCCATGTTAGTGGGACCAGATGCACCCACCATGCGTTCGGTCTTGAAGTGATCTAGCGTCCAGTCAAAGACCGATGCCTACACCTTCATTGCTGCCACTGACCAGGAGTGCCAGTCTAGTTGAGGCCAGCGTCCAGTCACTCAACAGTGACCTCCTTTTGCCTCCGTTTCTTCACCGAGTAGATCCACATCAACTCTAACTTCTTCTCCTTTGTAAATGCGCCAACACCACCAAGTGTACACCACCATATGTATGTGTGTTAATATTTTCATAATCATTTTTCAAAGGATTAGCCACTCAACTTGTCACGCCACTCAATCATAGCGACGATGTAAAGTTAGATCACTCGAGTGGCACTAGATGACCGATATGCAAACAAGTTTGCCCCTCTAAATAGTATGGCCATCTATCCTAAACTTAGACATCAACTTCTCTACACACCTATGACCAGTGAAATGAAATGCCCTAGGTTATACCTTTGCCTTGCGTATTCCATTCTGTCTCCTCCAACGTCGATGCAACAGATGCACCAACACGATCAACAATGATATGATCGACTTCATATCATTACATGATCATATTGGTTCATCGATCTTAACTTCACTTGCTTTTCACCGTTGCCTTCATCCATCGGTGCCAAGTCTTGCTCAAACTTCACCGCCACGTGGTCCATCGCTCCAAAGCCTCTAACTTGCCCTTCATGCTTGCAACCGGTTCATCAAGCCAAGTCATGTCTTGATCTTCTCCACCTTGATCACATGACTCAATATCATGTCTCATGTGCAATGAGTTCCTTCATCATCACATGTGTGAGCTTTGCAACATCTTCGAGCCATTTCCACCTTCATGGCATATGTTGCTCACACACATATACCTGTAGAGTAATCACATGTGTATCTCACATAAACACAATTAGTCCACCTAGGTTGTCACTCAATTATCAAAACCACACAAGTACCTTTTAGTGTCCTCACCGCAGAGCAAACAACGATGAATCAGAGTGCGTGGGAGCAAAGCCGAGGCCGATGACAAATGTGGCGAAGCGATCGAACCAAGCATGCGGTGCCTGCTTTAAGCCATAGAGAGACTTATCGAGCAAGCAGACAATGTCAGGACACGAAGGATCAGCAAAGCTAGTAGGTTGCTGACAGTGGGCATGTTCGTGCAGATGCCCATGGAGGAAAGCATTAGACACATCGAGTTGACGCGCCGGCCAATTGTGAGAAGCAGCAACGGTGAGGATAGTGCGGATAGTTGTAGGCTTGACCACCGATGTAAAGGTTTTGCCAAAATCAACACCAGCACACTGTGTGAAACCCCGAATGACCTAGCATGCTTTGTATCGATCAAGAGATCCATCAGGTTTAAGTTTATGGGTGAACACCCACTTGCCTGAGATGATATGAGCACCGGCGGGGCAATCAAGAAGTTGCCAGGTGTGGGTAGCCTGGAGAGTGTTGAATCCCTATTCCATGGCCGCATGCCAGTTGGGATCATGGAGAGCAGAATCAGGGATGGCAATGGTGAGATCGCGCCAGCAACATCGGTCACGATGGCTAGAGCATAGCGAGGATTAGGTTTGAACATACTAGCCTATGAACGGGTGAGCATAGGATGGGTAGACTGCGCTGGTGGTGTAGGCTACATTGGTGGTGCTAGCAATGGAGCACAAGACGACGTAGAGGCTGGACTGATAGACACGGTGTTCCTAAGACAGGGAGTCGAAGGACCCAAGGCTGATGGATCAGAGGAGGTTCGGAGCTTGCCCTGATGAGGATGAGCTAGAGGTGGTCGAATTAGGCGCTAGTTGGTTTGGGATCGGCTACTGAAAGACCATGACTTCTGTTGTCGGGTGATGACCAGTAGCCAGGGACAAAGAAGAAGAAGCAGCAGACTGAGCATTGTGAAAAGGGAATTTACGCTCATCAAATGTGACATGTCAAGAGGTGATAACTCATCTAGTAGCAAGATCAAAGCATCTATATCCACGATGATCCAATGGATACCCAAGAAGGACACAAGTTGAGGACTGAGTGGTGAGCTTATTAGGGGGTTGTTGCTATTTGATTTTGAAAACAGAGGCAACCAAACACTCGAAGATGATGATATTCAGGTGGAGCACCAAGCAACAGCTGAAAGGGTGTGAGGCGACCACTGGTCTAGCATGGCCTGCGATTAATGAGGTATGTGGCGGTGGATAGGGCCTCAACCCAGAAGGAAGATGGCATGCCAGCCTGAATAAGCAGACTACGAACATAGTCATTAAGCGTCCGAATGATTTGCTCAGCCTTGCCATTCTGAGATGATGTATAAGGATAAGAAAGGCGTAGGGCGATGCCGTGAGAAGTAAAATAGGCACGAAAGGCATTATTATCAAATTCCTTTCCATTATCAGTTTGGAATGAAATCAATGGAAGTTGGAATTGAGTGCTAACATAAGCATGGAATGAGAGCAAACAAGCATATACATCAGATTTGCATTGTAAAGGAAAGGTCCAAACATAATGAATAAGGTCATCAATTAAAACAAGGTAATATTTGTATCTAGAATAGCTAGGTACATGAGATGTCCATACATCGGCGTGGATAATTTGGAATGGAACATAGCTAATAGAAGTGGAAGATGAAAATGGAAGCTGAACATGTTTACCAAATTGACAAGCCTGACAAGAATGTGACAAAGACTTAGAACAATTAAATTAAAGTCGAGCTGAGGTAGAGTCTGACGAAGAGTGTTTCGCCTTGGATGTCCCAACTGTGAGTTGAAAGGTCCTAATGGCTAGAGAGGGGGTGAATAGCCTATTAAAATTTCTACAACAACACTTAGCAAACCGGTTAGACAATTATGAGGCGAAGCAAGTGTTGTGCTAGCCTACTAAAAATGCAAGCCACCTACCACAATTCTAGTTTCTATAGTTTCTAACCACATAATGACTATGTCACTATACTAGGTTAGTGTGTTCTCAAAGGCTAACTAAAGAGCCACACTAACCAAACTAACAAGCTCTCACAACTAGCTACACTAAAGAGCTTGATAACTAGTTTGCGGTAATGTAAAGAGAATGAGCAAGATGGTTATACCGCCGAGTCGAGGAGTAAACCAATCAATCACAAGAATGAATACCAATGAAGACCAATCACCTTGTAATCAAATGATGACACAATGATTTTTTACCGAGGTTCACTTGCTTGCCGGCAAGCTAATCCTTGTTGTGGTGATTCACTCACTTGGAGGTTCACGCGCTAATTGGCATCACACGCCAAACCCTCAATAGGGTGCCGCACAACCAACACAAGATGAGGATCACATAAGCCACGAGCAATCCACTAGAGTACCTTTTGGCTCTCCATCGAGGAAACGTCAAGAATCCCTCACAATCACCACGATCGGAGCCGGAGACAATCACCAACCTCCGCTCAATGATCCTCGCTGCTCTAAGCCGTCTAGGTGGCGGCAACCACCAAGAGTAACAAGCGAATCCCATAGTGAAACACGAACACCAAGTGCCTCTAGATGCAAACACTTAAGCAATGCACTTGGATTCACTCCCAATCTCACAAAGCTATTGAATCAATGATGGAGATGAGTGGGAGGGCTTTGGCTAAGCTCACAAGGTTGCTATGTCAATGCAAATGGCCAAGAGGGTGAGCTAGAGCTGGCCATGGGGCTTAAATAGAAGCCCCCACAAAATAGAGTCATTGTACCCCTTCACTAGGCACTGCTTAGGGTGACCAGACGCTCCGGTCATATCGACCGGACGTAGGACCCCAGCGTCTGGTCACTCGATGCACGCCATGTGTCCCCTGCTTCAAATGTTGATCGCCCGATCTAAGCGGTCATCAGTACATTTAAGTGGTGACCGGACGCGCTACTTTGAAGTGACCGGACGTAGGACCTCAGCGTCCGGTCGTTTCCAGTAAGCATCCAGAAGCAAAAAATCATGACCGGATGCGTCTGGTCATGCCCGACCAGACACACCCAGCGTCCAGTCACTCACGTCATCATGCGTCATACTGACCGGACTTAGGCCCTGAGTGTCTGGTCATTTTTCACGCTAGCGTCCGATCATGAGACCGAAATCGCACACTCATTGCTACCACTGATCGGACGCACCGGTCCTACCGAGACCAGCGTTCGGTCACTTATAGTGACCTCCATCTTTTCTGTATAGGGCACTGGTGGCACTGTCGGACTATCCGCACTCTATGGGCGGACACTACGCCGGTGAAGTTCCTAACCCTTGCTCAAATATGCCAACCACCAAGTATATCACCTTGTGCACATGTGTTAGCATATTTTCACAAACATTTTCAAGGATGTTAGCACTCCACTAGATCCTAAATGCATATGCAATGAGTTAAAGCATCTAGTGGCACTTTGATAACTGCATTTCGATATGAGTTTCACCCCTCTTAATAGTACGGCTATCGATCCTAAATGTAATCACACTCACTAAGTGTCTCGATCACCAAAACAAAATGGCTCCTACCATTTATACCTTTGCCTGGAGCCTTTTGTTTTTCTCTTTCTTTTTTTTCAAGTCTAAGCACTTGATCATCACCACGTCATCATCATCATCATGTCATGATCTTCATTTGCTTCACCACTTGGAATATGCTACCTATCTCATAATCACTTTGATAAACTAGGTTAGCACTTAGGGTTTCATCAATTCACCAAAACTAAACTAGAGCTTTCACAAGTGCTAGATATTAACTGAAGGAGCTATAGCAACGAGCGCCGATGGCGAGGAAGAAGCCAAAGGGTACAATTCGACAGCACTGTTACATCGGAGGAGCACCACTTGGGTCGGGTGTCCTTGATGGAAAAACCAAAATGATCAAATTCAACAGTCACATTATTGTCACATGTGAGGGATCGAACAGAAACAAGGTTCTTGACTAGAGATGGAGAAATAAGAATGTTCTTGAGAAGAAGAGGAGAGTGGTGAGTAGCAATGGCGGTGGAGGCACGGTGAGTGACCGGCAAGAGATCGTCGTTGCCGATAGTGATGGGAGCCGAATGAGGAAAAGGGTGAGAGGAGGGGAAGTTACCAGGATTGGACGCCATGTGCGACATCGCGTCATTGTCCAGGAACCACTCAGTGGGCTAGGGGCCGCCGGGTGGAACGCCGGATGTAGCGAGCGCGGTGAGAAGTGCCTGGTGGTTCCAAATGTCGCCAGGTGAAGACGGTGGCTGGAACGTGGCAAGCAGGGGAGGAGCAGGTGCCCCAACCAAATACGCCTGTTGGGGTGGAGTACCAGGACGGGAACAAGCACGCCGGCATCCAGGCTGTGGAAGGGCACGGCGTGGGCGAGTTGGAACCACTTGGGTGCTAGAAACTGCCACGACCATGGCCACACCCACGTCCCTTCTTGTTGTCGTGGCACGGGGCGCACCGTGGCTTGCCACTGGAGGACACACAGGAGGCTGGGCGATCGCGGAGCTGGAACCGCCCTCGACCGGAACCGCCAGAGGAGCAGATGAACGACCACCGGTGGCGACTAGAGCCTGATGTGCAGCATCCTTTGCCTGTTCCTTGTCATAGTGTTCCTCAAGGAGCAGATAGGAACACGCCGAAAGGAACATATGGGGGGCTGCTTCGCCATGATCGCCGGGATGGCGTGGCGATACTTCGAGCTCAAGCTGTGCTGCATATTGAGGACTTGGCTTGTCTCACCCACAGGCTGGCCAACATCACGGAGGGCGTCGGCAAGGTGTTTCAGGCGGCCGGTGTACTGAGTAATGTCCATGTCCTCTTGGACAAGATTGCAAAACTTAGCTTCAAGGTACACGACGCGATGGAGTTCATTGTCATGGAACTAGGAATGGATGCTGGTCCAGATGAGGTGCGTGGTGGGCTGCGGAACGTGCATGATGGCAAGCACGTCCTTGGAAACATAGTTGTAGAGCCAGCTCAAGATGCACTGGTCACGGAGGCGCCAGTCCGTGTCACGGCGTTGCGCGGGAGTGGGTGGGGAGGAGAGGTGGGATTCAAGACCAAATTTCCCAATGAATGCATCAAAGAAACAACGCCATTCATCGTAGTTCGTCTCAACAAGATCAAGAACAACAGGAACCTAGGATTTGATGTTTACTGTTTGGAGGACGGCCGTGGATGGAGGAGCTACAGGAGGGACGTCGTCCTCGACGGAGGACGCATCGGAGGAATTGGCGTCGAGACTAGACAGGTGAAGGCCAAAGAGGGGGTTGTCTTCCATGTCCTCCATGGCCGCAGATCGATCGACGGCGGAGCCGTGGAGCTCGGGAGCAGCGGGTGGCGGAAGGATTAACCTGCGCTGACTGAGACTATCTCCAACAACCGTGACCTAAAATACAAGACCCATTCATCCTTTGGGTAGCGCTACAGGCAAATAGTTCAATACTTTTTTTTTGTCTTCTCTAATAACAAGATCCAAAAGACAACCATTTCTATAAATTGGTCTCCAGGAGAGAGAATACTCAGATTTAGGTTATGCCTCTCCTATCACCTAAAATGGATCTTTTATATAGGTACTCTGTTAGAGGCTATATGTATTACGTTGGAAACTAATTTTAGGTTTAGATTCCGTAATAGATCTCCTGTTGGAGACAGCCCGATACCATGAAGAGAGATTGAGCGAACAAGTTCTCGTGTTGCTCTCTGGAGTATACATATACAGGTTACAGAGAACCGGCGCTGGGCGCGCACGGGAGGAGCGTGGGCGACGTCGTGGCCACCTCACGGTCAAAGCTAGTGCTACTATAACCGGTATAACACAACACTTCAACAAATCTCTCATATTATGTATAAGATCATCATCAAAACTAAACGTGATCTGCAACTTTATTTTTCTTTCTGGGTTTCGGATGAATATAGTAGTCCAGTTTTGGCACAACAGGGGGGGGGGGGGGGGGGGGGGGGGGGGGGGGGGGGGTTTGGGGGGGGGACCTATAGAGATTGACCGGTTACTGGACAGTTCCAGTAATCATGATGTGAGGAAATGCAGTAGCTGAACAATTCATGACTGATGATTGAGAAGAAACACAAAACATGGATGCCTGTACTGAAGATTTCAAGTTCAAAACACACATTCCATTTCAATAAGCGTACATCAAGAGTATCCCATCTTGATAACTGTTTGGCTGTTTCTCCTTCACTGCCTATTCGGTAACTCTCACCGGCTTCAAAACTTGAACCGGGAGCGGTGAGAGCGAAAAATCTAGCAGGAGGAGCAAATCAGAGAAGCAAAAGGGGGCTGCCTCTCAGCTAAAACTCAAGGATCAGACGTACATGGTGCACACCATGCACAACCACCATGACTATTACGTCCATAACTATTTACACAGGACAGAGAGGAGGAAACAGCTACGTGAGCTGAAAGCATGAAGAGATGAGAGATCTCACGAGTCATTAGCAGTTTCTTCCAGGATGCTGTGAAGGTGTGGCCGCCACACCGTGGAACGGCTGCTCCGGCGGCGCTTGAGGCTGGCCTTGCCCTCCGACAGCACCTCCGCCAGGTACCTGTCACCATTGTCCTTGGCCTCCTTAGCAACAGCAGCGCTCGGCGGCGCGATCTTCTGCGACCGTGCCTTTTTCTGCTGCGGCGGCCTCCTCTTCTTCTCCGGCACCGACGAGGCCGGCACCAGGAAATAGAAGTACCCTCGCTTCAGCTCCGAGTCCGGGGCGACGATCAGGATCCGCCGCGCGCCGCCCTGGGAGCACGGCCTGCTCAGGACGTGGTTAGGGTGCGCCACGATGACCTCGCCGGCGGTGACCGGGCGGGTGTACTCCTCGATGTGGCCGCTGAGGTGGACGATCCGGATCACGTCGAAGGAGCCGCAGGGGAGCACGCAGGCCAGGCAGCACCGCAGGCTGTTGCCCATCCCCTGAAGTTGCTAGGCTCTCTCAGCAGTTGGTTTGCTTGCTTGCTTTGTTCTGAGAAGTGAGAGCTCTTTGCCTGCCTGCCTGCCCCTTGGCTGTTTGGCATGGCTGGGTGGCACTGGTTTTTATATACAGTGCAGGCTATGAAGCTAAGCTGGACATGTTAAACAACTTGGGATATACTATTGTGCAAAAAATGGACAAAGTAAAGCGTGCACAGTACAAGTGCCTATTTTATACACATTAGTAACTTAACTTCTAATCCCACCATCATTACAGTATGTTGGGTATCTGTGGGAAACTACTACTACAGTTCACCAAAGCATATGTATACTACTAGTGAGAGTGTAAAGAACTCAGTTCAAGCAGAGGATTACGGGGTACGTAAGGGATGCATGCAAATGTACATCCATTGGTCCGTACAAAAACTCAAAGAGTCGGACTGTGTGCAACCCACATTGAGATCTCACAATCCGTATGAAAAGATGAGCTGCCCTTGGGTAACCCAGCCTTATATCGTCCCAATACTTCTTGGTTTTGAGATGTGTTCTCTTTTGGTTACTTTGACGTGAACACTACTCCCTCAAGGCGTTCATTGAATTTGCTACGCCCATGGTGATAAAACAATCCGTGTTTTCGATCGTGGTACGCACAAGTGGCCGAAGATCAGGGGGTCAAACTGTGTTGACCCTACAAATGTTGCACCTTCCGATAGATCCATTGGTGAATGATCAAGTTCCTCAGCATTTTAATTTGTTTCATGCTATGGTAGTGGTATTATTATTTTTTCTCATAAGCTGTCTCGTACATGTTAGTAATTACTGGCTGAGCATCTAACAAGGATAATACTACACTTAATACACCATGCCAATGCCAATTGGATTGTTTCTTGACGAATTACACGGTACATACACATACAAAGGCATATGCATTTTTTTTTTGATTATACAATACAAATATAGACACTCACAAACACATAGACATACTCATCGGCACCGAAAAAGTGAGCCAGATTATTACCATGGGCGCATAATACAGATGCAGACACCCAAAAACACGTACGCATATACTTACACCCTCCGAAAAAGTGAGCTGGCAAATCTCAAGATTGTTACCACGAGGCACACTTTTTTTTAAATTACATGGTACATACTCACCCTCTATGCACGTACGCACGCACTCACTCAACGGGCACATCACCTATCACTGAAATAAGAGAGCGACTAAAAAATCCAGAGGAATGTGAACACTCATTCCAATGGAGGACTTAAAACCAGATTGATAGGTCACACCACAACGAACCTGACTAGATACACTCACTTCGCATGTAAATTGCCATTTAACCAGCCCAATTGTCATGTTCCCCTTGTTCCACCAAAGATGATGCTAACGGAAACATATATTCTCGAAACATGTCATTACCAAAAGCTTGCGACTAAAGTGTCAAGATTAACCCTGGATGACCATGTGTATTCCATGGGCTTCATCTCTTTTTTAAACGAACCCCATATGTGGGCTTCATCTAGGAACCACTATGAAGCTGATGAGATAGGATTGTGACTCCCACCTCCAAATGGCGGCTCAACAGAAGCTAACACTACATCACAAAAGCAACTGAGTAACTGACACCATGCTATTAAGACACATAAACAATTAGTAGAAAGAACACACGCGGTACCCCCAAATTAATTTGACCCCACCAGCATGCAAGCATGCACCTCTGAATCCATGCATCTCGATGATTCGGGATGGAATCACGGCCGTCGGATCTACATGGGACGGTAGACAAGTGCGGGTCCCGGACACATGGTGGTGACAACCCTCCACACTTTAGGGCTGGCTTTCCTCTGCCTGTATGGGACAAAGCAATGCGAGCTCCATAATTGTGATTATAATACCAAATGAGCTACTGATAGTGTTAATCTCTGTGAAAGTTGCGTGTACTTTGACACTGTTGGCCTACTAGCATTTCGCCACTAAGCAATGATGTACTTTGTGTTGCAATAAGGACGTGAGAAATGTGATGCATGTACCACCTTTTGCTGAATGCGTCAAGCTTTATGGATCACTTAAAAAACAACAACGGTTCGTCTTGTATGATTTTTTACATAAATTAATCAGATTGTATTGTCCAATGATTTAAAGTGTTGATCGCTGTTTGCCGGTTTAGATGTTATTGATTGAAGCCTCTAAAGCGAGCTTGATGTTGAGAGTTGTACGGAGACACAATTAGTTTTTTTAGTGGCGAAGATACAATTAGTAAATTTTTTTTAGGAAAATACAATTAGTAGTTGGGTTTGTTCAACTGGAACACTTAGGCCCATTTTTCACGTATGAAACTAGCAAACGCTCAAATAGGCCTCACTCAAGTAGTTGGAAGCCCACTCACTCTAATTTCAAAGGCCAAGATTACATGGTAGTGCCGAAAAAGCCCCTTACGGAAACAAACCCAATGAACCTGATCTGTATTCAGTAATATACTTCCCTTTTGCTAAAAAAAGTAATATACTTCCCCCTTTTTTGAAAATTCAAATCAAAATCCAGAATGCAAATGCCCAATTACCAATGCAAATACACAGCACGCGTCCGATGCACACAGCCTCCCTGTACCGCCACGTGGTCACGCACGCCAGCAAGAAACTGAAAAATCTCTACAGCACGCAGATGGGCAAGTCGAGCGGCGGCGCGATGGTGGCCTCGAGCTCGGACTCGCCGTCCTCCACCAGCAGCGCCATGGCGAGCCCGCCCGTGAGGTGGGCGTCGATGTGGCAGTGCACGAGCCACACCCCGGGGTTGTCGGCCACGAAGCGCACGACGGCCCAGCCGCCGACGGGCACGCCAATGGTGTTGCGGCTGGGCGGGTCCACCAGGTTGAACTTGGCCTCGTCGCGCCGCGGGTCGTAGTTGCCGAACCCCGTGGCCAGCACGAAGAAGTGGTACCCGTGGATGTGCATGGGGTGCTCCTCGGCGGCGAAGATGCCCGTGTCCTGGAACACGATCTGCACCACCGCGCCGTACTTGACGCGGTACAGCTTGGTGCCCTTCACCGGCTGCCACAGCGCGCGCGGGACGTTCTGCGAGGTGAAGTTGAAGAAAACCGGCGGGAACGCCGGGAAGTCGTCGGTGAACACGCCGGGGATGTGGTGGTAGTGCGCCTGCAGCAGGGACACGGTGTTGGGGAGCTGGAACGACACGTTGTTCATGCTCGCGCCGAACCGGGTGTTGTTGGGGCCCTGGCAGAACGGGCCGGGGCGGCAGTTGAAGAGCCCAAACCCCACGGTGGTGAACACCTCCTGTGTCACCGGGCCGGGCACCTTCACCGCCACTGGGCTCCGGAGGCTGTTGGAGAAGGCGGTCGCCGTGTTCGTGTCGTTGAACGCCGGCAGGAACGGGAGCATCGGCTGCGGCCCTGCGCGGCCGAGGTGGCCCGAGGACCTAGTGGACCGGCCTACTGGGCCGCTGAAGGCACCGGCACCGGCACCGGAGGTGGTGGGGCAGCCGGGGGCGTTCTTGTACTGGAAGATGGCGGTGGCGGTGGTGTTGTCGAAGGGGACGCCCTGGGCCGAAGCGTAGGCGCGCGAGGCGAGGTAGTATCGTCCCGGGGCTGCGTGCGCCGTGACGAGGACGTCGGTGGTCTGGCCGGGGCCGAGGAGAACGACGTCGGTCTCGAAGGGCTTGGTGTAAATGGCGTCCGCGGCGACCACGGTCATCCTGTGGCCGGCGAGACTGACGAAGAGCTCGGTGTTCATGGCCGCGTTGATGATGCGCAGCAGGATCGTCTCGCCGGCGACCACCGGGATGATGCTCGTCTCTGCATTGGGTGACACATGAACGCGTAGGCATAGCACACGAAGAATTAGTTTGTGAGTTGGGCTGGTGGAGAAAACATGCATCATCCGCTGGTCAAAGTGGGTGACATCATGCGCATGCTTGACATTGGCTAGAATGTTTCTTCTTAACATCTGAAGATTGTCTCTTCGTATCGTCAGTTTGTATGACAGAATATAAAAACAAAGCAACAAACCACCAGGGGAGCAACTTAGCTGCAGAAGACAAGTGCCTGCAGTGTTTATTTACCATGCCGTACGGTTTGGACTTTGGAGAGAGACCTATGCCTGAGAGAGGCATGGATGAGTCTTTTCCAAACCGACAGTTGCTTTGGTCGGTCTAACCAAATTTAGAAATTGTGCAACATTTTGTAGTGTTTTCTGAATCACCATTGTTCTCTGTTTAAATGATGTGTGTGTGCAGCGTCTCCTTGTGGTTGTGGTTAACAACATGAGCAACTGAATCAACGAAATTAACAACGGCGATCACCTTGGCTGGAGCACGGGAGCAAGTCTCCCGGCTGGCCGTTGATGAGGAGGGCGTCGGAGACGTTGGGCGGCGCACCGGTGATCATGGACTGGCGGAGCACGGCGATGGGGTTCCTCCTCCACCACTCGGCTGCACAAGCATATGCGTTCAGGTCAGTGAGGCGGCGGCATTGGTGGTGGCAGCCGGCGATATAATTACCGACGGGCTGTACTTGTGCTGTACCTAGGATGACGGGGACCTCCATTTGTGGCTTGGGGAAAGGGTAGGGGAGGCCCCTCCTGGGGTGGATCACGAGCGCGCCGTGCACGGTGGCGCGGAGCCAGGAGCTGTGCGCGTGCCACCACAGCGTGCCCTCCTGGCCCTGGGTGGTGAACCGGTACGTGTAGCTGCCGCCGGGGCTGATCGGGCACTGCGTCACGAACTCCGGCCCGTCCGCCCACCCGTTCCGCAGCTGGCGGAGGCCGTGCCAGTGGAGGGTCACGTTGTACTGCGCCAGGTTCACGGCCTTGATCGCCAGCGTGTCGCCGCTGTACACCTCGATCGTCGGCCCCGGGAACTGCCCGTTCACCGTGACGATCTTCTGGCTCTTGCACAGCCTCTTCACTAGCGTCTCCTGGACCTGCAGCAAGCCAGCAGCAACACCAAACCGTTTACCATTTTGAACAGATTAATTGTTGTTATTGAACCACAAAACACAAAGCGCAGCAACACTTACGATGAACTCGTAGAAGCGCTCCTCGGCGAGGGCGCCTGGGAGAAGGAAGCAGCAGAGCAAAAGAAGAGCAGAGGTGCAGCAGAGCTTCACGAGACCTGACCTCGCCATCGCAGCCACCGCTCCGGTTGACCGGCAATGGCTGGCTGGCTTGTTGCTCTGGTGGTTTGCTGCCGTGGTGACCAAGTGCGATACCGGCGAGCGTATATATAGAGGCAGGCAGCAACGATGGGCCGAGACCCGAGAGGGAGGGTAGTGCAGTTGTTTGGGGTTTGGAAGATTAGGTTTTGATCCTTGCGACTGCGACGCGAGGCCTTTTGGCCTCTAGGGTGTCGCATTGCTGAATCAATGGTGAATGCTGACGCGGGAGTTGTTGCACCCACTGGTCTAGCGAATGCATTGCAATCCAGAGGGATTCGTTTCACCGTGCCCAGTCGTTCCACCTTTCTGATCATTAGCTGCTGCTGCTGAGTTTGTTGATACTATACTGTGATGCATGGATGGACGGTAGCTTACCATGGAAGAATTGCATTAACTCTGGTCAATCAAGATGTTGGAGGGAGAAAAAGGTGCAACTCAGTAGTTAGTACTAGTTCTTTTCTGCAGGTAAAAAAAAAAAGTAGGGCTTAGCTTTGTCAGGGTGCTACATCTGTTCAGTTGCCTACCTACCATTGAGAAATGTCATTTGTTGGTGTGGACTGAATTTCCTTCGATAACATTATTCTTGGAAAGAAAATAGCCCCAGCGAAAGCACTAATGAAACAATAATACATCTCGCAAAAAAAGAAAGAAGAAGAAGAAACAAAAAAAAGAGAGGAAAGAACAGCGCGTTTATCACGAAGAAGATTGAGACTGATACTCTGAATGAGACTGCAAAACAGAAATCAAGAAAGTTTGCAACTGCAGACACCGGTTTTGTTGGAAAAATGCAACGCCCCCACACTATAGAAATTTCTCAAGTACATGACTTTCACTGTAGCCTGTAGGAGTTGGTAGGTTCTTTGGCAAAGTGAAGTCAATTGGCCCTTTTCCCCCACTCCAACTGAACAATTCCTCTGCTTTCAGCGATTGGGTGGCCAGGAGGCGACGCAGGAGACATATGATTAGTTAGGGTCATTGAGCTATCAATTTCTAGCCTGTAGCAAATAGCTAATCGTTGCCGATTTCATCGCCGTACCACTGAAAGGAACATGCGTCGGCGTTCAGCAGATGAAGTCCATCTGCAGGTTCTTCACTATGAAGGATTCAAATGTTCACTTTGGTTGCTCACAATAAACAAACTATAAATTGACTGATTAATTTCGTCTAGGCTTGTGGGATTTTGGCCATGTCAAATTTTTTTGCAGTACCCCTGAATCGAGCTCCAATTGGAATGACACAGTCCGGTTTGTGGATATAGTACAAGGCGATAAGCACCCTTGTGTCCATATGTTTGCACTTTGCAATGCAATTTCCTGGACAATGAGAGGAAGGGCCAGCTACAGGATCTCTTTTTCGGCCTGCACCTTGCTAAGCTACTAAAGGCGGCAGATCATAACGAGAGTACTATCTCAAAATAGTTGACACTTCAGCTATGAATATGGACAGTTTGTCCCGAAACTATTTCGGACAGAGGGAGTAGGTGCAACCTTGGGAAGCAAGAATTTCACATGAAACATTTAGGATGCACCAGGAGTTGGAACAAATTCCCATCTTCCTAGCGAGATTGTGTACACTATGCACTACAACTTGAGATAGGCTGTTCCTTTGCAGAATGCTACTACTTGTAATGGCAAGTATTGATCGTGCTGACCATTAGTTGTAAGCAGTTATAGGTCTAAAACCAAATGTGCAGCCGTGCAGGTAAGAGTTTAATACCTGGTCCATTGGCAAGCTGACATTGCCGGTCCCAGTATGTTTGGGGTGTATTTCACGTTATCGAGTAACTACAAAAAGGGTTAACTCATCCTTGCTATTTACGTGCAGGTTGGACGCAAACAGCCAAGTCCAAGAGGTCGACGAAAGGGTCTGCAGCAGCACAATCACTGACTGGGTCACTAGATAGTAGCAGGCCCACAGCCCTGGTAAGAAATTAGTGTTGGCTGCAAAACCGCAAAAAAATCTACCTTCTTCCACATCCTTAAAGTTTGCAGGCTGTGTTGTGCCTTGTGCGCTCAGTTTGGCCCTGGTAACATCAGGGTTCCTCTGTAATGTCATGATCGGTGATTCAGTACGTTGTGCAGGTGATATGAGCATTCGTACGTTGCGCACTCAGATTCGCGTGGCATGAGAAAGAGAAACCCTTCCTAATCTGACAAGTTACATAGGTGAAACTACCAGCTGCTCACGTAAGCTCTTGCGTGATCACAGAAAATAAAAAACTCAAGTTTGTCATTATGTGTTTGGTTGCTAACTACACCTTGCCACACTTCACCTTAAGTTAGGGGGTGTTTGGTTCCAGCTACTAAACGGTTTAGTCACTTTTAGTAACTCCAGAGTTACTAGAGATGACTAAAGCCCTTTTAGTCATAGCGTTTGGTTAAAAAGTTACTAAAGTGACTAAAAGCTACTAAATTTAGTAGCTACTAGACGAACCAAACAGGCCCTTAGTAAATATTTGGTTAGCAACTAAATTTATACAAGATTTTTTTACTCTACTTGTCGTGGAGTAAAAATGAACAGCAAAAATCCATTAGACATGACAAAGTGTGGCTCTAAATTTTCTAGTCACACTTTTTGTGTCTTGCCACATTTGCTTAAGGTTAATTGTGGCAAATTATGTCAGGAAACCAAACAGCCCCGAAATTAGACATTTCTCTCAAAAGGAAATTTTTTGAAAGCACCAAAGGTTCTATTGAAACTGCCGTCTTCCACGTCATTAAAGTTTGCAGGTTGTGTTGTGGACTCAATTTTGCCCTGGTAACATCAGGGTTCCTCTGTAATGTCGTCATGATCTGTGATTTGAGTACCGTTCGTGATTTTGCATGTTAGGTAGCAGGTGATATGAGCAATCGTACGTTGTGCGCTCAGATTTGCGTGGCATGAGAAACCCTTCCTAATCTGACAAGTTACACTGGACAAACTACCAGCTACTCTTGCGTGATCACAGAAAATAAAAACTCAAGGTTGTCATTATGTGTTTGGTTGCTAGCCACACCTTCCCACAGTTCACCTTAAGTCGGTAAGTATTTGGTTCGCAACTAAATTTAAACAAGATGTTTTTGGACTTTGTGTCGGAGAGTAAAAAAGTATAGCAATCTTAGGCATGACAAAGTGTGGCTCCAAATTTTCTAGCCACACTTTTTATGTTGCCACATTTGATTGAGGTTAATTGTGGCAAATTATGGCTGCCCCGAAATTGGACATTTCTCTCAAAGGAAAAAATTTTAAAGCACTAAAGGTTCAATTGAAATTTAATCAGCAGCCAGCACTCCCAAATCATCTTCTGATAACATGGAGTGCTTCTGGCTGGTACAAACGAATTCAGGAATTAAAGAATGACATCACAACCAAAATTCTCCTACTCCCTACACCTGTACTGTACAGACTGGAAAAAAAACGGATAGACTCTGAACTCTACTTATTAAGAACCTGAAGTAAAAGAGAACTGTAAATTTCAGTCTGCAAGAGGCCGACTACTCTGTAATTGTAGATTTCGTTTCGTCCGTGACACTGGTGGCGGTCGCGGTAGTATGGCTCGGCTCACCGGTGAAGGACGAGGCGGCAGAGACAGCAATTGAGGGCTTGATCTGCTCAAGCTGCCGCATCACTTGCTGTGCCTCGGGCCTCGCTGGAGGCGAAGGATCGACGCAATGCAGTGCCAGTTTCAGCGTCTTCACCAGCTCCTCGCCGGTCTCTGAGCCCGCGGCCGCGTCCTTCATGAGCTCCAGGTCGAACACCTCGTTGGTCCACTCCTCCTCGACGACCGAGGCCACCCACTGCGGCAGGTCGAGGCCGTTGGTCGTGTCCCCGGGCGACTTGCCAGTCAGGAGCTCGAGCATGACCACCCCGAGGCTGTAGATGTCGGTCTTGGTGTTGGCCTTTTTCAGCTTGGAGAGCTCCGGCGCGCGGTAGCCGAGCGCGCCCGCGGCGGCGATCACGCTGGAGTTGGCTGCCGCGCTCGTGAGGCGCGACAGGCCGCAGTCGGCGATCTTGGCGTCGTTGCCCTCGTCCAGGAGGATGTTGTTGCTGGTGATGTTGCCGTGCACCATGTTGGCGTCGGTGTGTAGGTGGTGCAATCCCCGCGCCAGGCCCATCGCGATGTTCATCCTCGTCGGCCAGTCCACCGGGCTGCTGTCCGGTGCACGAGCTGCGATAATACACATGGCGAAGTTTTGTTAAGCACAAAAGAGAAGCAAAGAGATAGCTAAAGAGAATCCGAGCATTTGAAAATGGAAATTGCACTGTGCAAGTGAGCTTACCATGGAGGAAAGAGGCAAGGTTGCCTTTGGGCATGTAGTCGAACACCAAAAGCTTCTCGCCCTTGGGTCCCAAGTAATAGGCCCTGAGGGCGAGGAGGTCGGGGTGCCGGAGCTTGCCGAGTGCGTTCACCTCCAGCTCGAACTCCTTCTGGCTCTTGGCGATCTTCTCCCGGAGCCGCTTCACCGCGACGTAGCTGCCGTCCTCCATGGTTGCCTTGTACACCGTCCCGTACGTGCTCTTCCCCAGGATCTCTGCGGTCGCGCACAGCAGGTCGTCCGCCGTGAACGAGAGCGGCCCGTCGAAGTGTACCAACTTGCCGCCGCCGTCCCCACCGGTGTCAGTGCCTGAGCCTGCCTTCCCGACAGTCTTCGTGGTCGTCTCCTTGGCGCCCTTCTTGGGGGGCGAGCTTTCCTTCTTGTCTTTCCTCCAGAAGATGAAGACGCAGCAGAACAGGAGAAAGAAGAGCAGGAGGATGCCTGCCACTGCAATGATGAGCTCCCTTTTGTTGAGCTTCCGGGTTCGCCGCTCCGACAAAGGCACTGGAGGAGACGGCGCCGTCAGTGGGGATGAAGCGGAAGTGCAAATGGCAGAGCCATTGAACCCACAGAGCTGAAGGTTTCCAAGGAACGAGCTAGAATTGAACTTGTTGGATAGAGCTGCAGGCACAGGCCCCGAGAGAATGTTGTAGGACACATTGAAAGAACTGAGATTGACAAGGCCGCTCAAGGAGGCAGGAATTTCTCCGGTGAGGTTGTTCTCGGACACGTCGAACAGTGACAGTGCCGAAAGGTTCCCGATGGTCGCTGGGATTTCGCCATCGAGGACATTCCTCCTCAGGGACAGCTTGGTCAGATTCTTAAGTCCGTCAAAGCATGCCGGGATGTGTCCTCCGATGTCATTGCCATCGAGATTGAGCTCTACTGACAAAGTGAGGCTGCAGAGTGACTCAGGGAGGCTACCACCTAAAAGATTGTCAGAGAGATCAAGCTTTCCGAGCTTTGTGGCGTTGCCAATCCCATCCGGGATGCTTCCACTAATCAAATTGCTAGCGAGAGAAAGATCGTGGAGCAATCTGAGATTGCCAATGGTGGGCGGAATCACGCCGCTGAGATTATTGTTGTTGAGCTGAAGGGATTCGAGGAACGGGAGGGAAGTGAGGCTGGTCGGCACGACACCGGATAGGTTGTTGTACGCGAGGTTGATCCTATACAGCCGAGTGGCATTGGCCAGAGCGGAAGGGATACTCCCCGAGAGGAAGTTGCCGCTGAGGTCGAGCGTCTGAAGGAGCGCGCAGCCGCCGAGTGCCGGGGGCACGGCGCCGGCGAAGCGGTTGTTGTGGAGGTAGACGCCGCGAAGCTCGCGGAGGAAGCCGAGCGCGGCGGGCACCTGGCCCCCGATGATGTTGTCGTGGAAGCTGAGCCTCCGGAGCGCGGTGAGCTGGCTGACCTTGTCGGAGAGCGCGCCGGCAAGGCCCTTGAAGGGGAGCTGGATGGCCACGACCTTGCCCTGCGCGCACTTGATCCCAGCCCAGCCGCCGGAGCAGGCGTCGAGGCCCGTGCCGTTCCAGCCGGCCAGGAACCCGCGCGGGTCCACCAGCGCCTGGCGGATGGCCTGCAGCCCCTGCAGGTCCGCCTGCGCGATCACCACGCCTTCCGATCGCTGCCCGCGCGCCGGCACCGCCGCCGCCGCCAGCAGCAAGAGCAGCACGAGCAAGCCCCCACCCCTACATTGCTGTTGCTTCCTTCTCGATCCAGCACCGCAATGGACGCCGGCGCGGCAGCAGCTCCGCACACCCATGCTGGCTAGTGCAAGTAGCTAGTAGCTCTAGCTAGAATCTAGTGTACCTAGCCCAATGCAGCCGCTCCTACCTAGGAGGAGCTCGAACTTTTGAGCGAGTTCTTTCTTGGTTTCTGGTTCTGCTAGCGGGGAAAGCGATGGTACCGCGCTCTATATAAGCGTCGCAGGTACTAGTCCATTGGCAGAAGAACGGAAAAAGGAGGGAATAATTTAGCTGCTAACCTGATTCAACTCAGATGCGCTAACTAACGGCTAGCTCAGTCCCTTCTGCAGAGGGAGACGATTTGGAGTTTTAAAACCAGCTCGTCCTATACGTTACGGACGCGGGCGCTGACATCTTGGGTCCCGCGCGGAAGAGCAGGAAAGAATCCGATCTTTATCCCATTCAGCGCAGCAGCAGCAGGAGCTCCCCGGGGTATCTGTACCCTGTCCTGTGCCGTGGTGTCCCCACCGGCCCCCAACGGCTAGCTCCCCGGCGGTGGAGCCCGCCGGACAGCGAACGCCGCGCGGGGATCGAAAGGCGAGCACGTGCACCCGTACATGGAAAGCAGTGTGGGAGTTAATGGCCGCAGTAATTAACAAGAGCTGGAGCGAGAGATTTGGGGGGAGGCCGAGAGGGACAGGACAGGGAGCGATCCGGCAAAATGAGACTGCCCCCGTGCCCCGCTCGGGCTCGGCTCGACCTGCCGGCCGCACCCGCACGCAGCCGCTGGGCGTGGATCCCCACGGCCGCCGCCCGCCGGGACCCGGCCCGTCAGCGACCAGGCGCAGGGAGAAAACGTCGTTTCGCAACGGGAGGACCGATGGATTTTGCTCAGGATTTGTTTCCCAGACACTGATGGTCGCCGAGCCATGATGTACTGGAGGAATGTGCACAGGGCGCGCATCGCGCGATGGCGCGTGCGCCCACCAGCCCATGCTTCCATTGATCCATTCAGGGGCGTTTAGATCTAGTCGGTAAGGTTTAGAGGTGCCACATTATATGTAATGGGTGTCGCATGGAATATTCGGATACTAATAAAAAAATAAATTACAGATATCGTCGGTAAAACACGAGACTAATTTATTAAGTCGAATTAATCCATCGTTAGCGCATGTGTGTACTGTATCACTTTGTTGTCAAATCATTGACTAATTAGGCTTAAAAGATTCGTCTCGCAAAGTAGTCGCAATCTCTGTAATTAGTTATTTTTTAGTTTATATTTAATACTCTATGCATGTGTCTAAACATTCAATGTGATAGGTCGTAAAGTTTTGACGAAGAAACTAAACAATGGCTTACGTTTTTGACCTGCCTGCCATCTAGGCTGCATCGTCAACGGCCAATATAGCAAGTCGGTTTTGATACCCACGCACCAACGAACGGATGGGTTCAAAAGAGGGACGAATAGGGCAATCGAAAGCGGCGACTCAGCGGCTCTACCTCGTCTCCCGACAATGTGGTGGAGCGGGAAAGAAGGGGAAGGCCACAAGTCACATCAACCGATGCCACCGGGATCGGGTGACGGAACTCCGTAGTCGACCTCAGATTTCGGGTTGCAATTGAGTCAGTCAGTCCACATTTGCCTTCTGAAGAAATGGCCACCACCGTGCAGGGCAGGACATGGCAGCGGTACCAAAACTTCAGAGCGGGGGGTTTGTTGATTCAGGCAGGGCATGACGAGGTCTAGTTCTCTCGCAAAAATGATTCATCAAGATTCAAGAGGGAGATATTGGTGATACCAACGTGGCCCCTATTTTCAGAGGTCTGGCTTCTTATCAGCCGGCTTATCAGTTAGAATCTATAGTATTTTTCTCTCACAACAAAACAGCTCCAGCCAGCTTATCAGCCGACTTTAATACCAGCCGAACAAGCCCTTATTACAAAAGGTCCTTTTAATCCACATTATATTTTTTTAGAGTAGTTTGATTTTTCTCCCTCATTATAGAACTCGATTTTTTTTCCATCTTTACCGACTTTAAAACCAGTTTATTTTCACACCGCCGTTTCTTCCTGGAGCCGCCACCGCCGGTGAATAGCAGCACCCTTGTTCCTATTCCAACATAAGGTAGGCTCATTAGTTTAGTTAAATGTACATCTATACATCTGTAGTGATTGAGCTATCGTTGAGTAGTGTGTACGAGAGCGCCTTCACGGCTGGAACTTGTTAGTTGAAATTATTCAGTACTCATTGTTATTCACTATTCAATATTTGTTCAGTTTTTTGCCCACGCGATGGACCCTTGTTTGTATTATACTATATACAGTACTCTGTAAAGTTAATCCCCACTAGGTGTCCTGTCTTTTCATGTAAAATGTCCACATCATTCCCCACTAAATGCCATCTAATTTACAATTTTTCCATGCAAATTATCCATTTCATCCATTATTAATGACAAAAATTGTCCACTACAATACTTGTAATCCTTAATCTATCAATGTAAGGCATCTAACATATACTATTTGTTTCATCATCCTATCTTTCTATAATGTGATCTAATATTCTATTGGCTTCTCTTCCATTAGCTTACCATTTTTTTACCAAATTCGATGCAATAAAATAACATACAAGTCAAGATCATATACACATAACCTAGAGTACTATATAGTTATGCTATATATATAACAAATTTTATTTCTAAGAAAGTCGCATGACAACACACGAGGTATTCTTCTAGTTAATGTGATTACTGAATCTGCTATGTTGAGCTACACATCTGAAGTGTTTACATGGGTCAGTGTTTCTGAATTAATTTACCGTTTTTTACCGTTATCGATGTGTATCCGACCGCATTGTGTCGTCCCCAAATCCCAAATATCCTGTTTCTGTTTTCCCGACTGAGTATTCTTGATTCTGTTTTCGTTTCCCTATAAAAATATGAAAACAAAAAATGGTTAGAGGGTTTTTCCGACTGTTCCGCCGTTTTCGTCCCTACTGGGGTTCTGTTCTGTCACGCGGGCCCGGAATGTCAAAGAAACCAAGGGAGAGGGAGCGGATCAGGAGATGCTGGGCTGCCTGCCCGGCTCTTGGTCCAAGGATGCCAGGCCGAGCTGAACGGGCTCAGCCCAAGCACAACGGAAGAAGGGGCGCTGGGGAGGCAGGAGGCAGCGACCAGGAGCTGGCCGGGAAAAAGCCAGGCCGGCCCAAACGTAGAAAGAAAAGGAAAGGAGGATCGGGCTGAGCCAAGAGAAAGAGAGAGCAGGCCGTCAGATAAGCTCGAAGCGTTTTTATAGTTTTCTATAAACATATTCCTAAGATGTTTGATGGTCGGATTGGTCATGTAATGACCGTTGATAAGCTCCGAAATGTCAATTTCATTTATCTCGACGAGGCTCCTCGGCATAGTAGGGCCAAAAAATGTGATTTGAGCATATCTAGCAACATGTTAAGTCTCATTTCGTTCCTTGGCTAGAATCATGTTGAGATAGAACATGATTTTAGGGAAAATATGAAACTAATTTCATAATTTTTCATGCTAAAACAAAATTTCTATGAGTTTCCTAAGGTCAAACCAGGTTTTATGTTTTTTTAATTGCATTATTTTCTATGAAATTGTTTTGGATAGTTTTTTTGAAACCATTTTTCACGAAATTTTGGATATTTTAAAATTTAGTTTTATTTTTATCTTCTCGAACTTTTAATTTAATCTGATTACACGCCTCTCGGCTAACGTCAAAAAAAGATATTATTAAAATTATCTATGACGCAAAACAAACGGTTTTAAAATATAGGGGAGGTAAAAAAAATAGTTTTATAGATGAAGTAGGGAGCGGACGAGAGCCACCTCCGCATGTGTAGTTTTGTGCGTTGTAAAAAATTCTCTTGTCTGTCCGACGTCAAAGTATAGGTCTAAGCGAACTGATCATAGATCAGTTGGTTGTGTTCCTTGTGGTAGAACCTGCCCATCTGGGTTTAAGTCCTTGACTTGGCACGAGTGCTTGTATTTTCCTGGATTTATTCCGAAATTTAATGGCGCTATGTTTTCAGTGGTAGGCGACGTCCCGTCGACAGCAAGGCGTCTGTGGTGACTTCGTGAATCTCGAGATCTGTCGGCTCAGTCCTTCGGAGGTGCTCATATGGGGTAAGGTTTATGTACATGTATTCATAGGGGCGAGTATGTGTGCGTGTTGTGTGCGTATACGTTGTACTGTGTAATTTAAAAAAATATAGGTCTAAGGTTCGGCCCAGTCTCACTTGTGTATTGAACAAAAGTTCAGAGGTTTCTCGATCTACGTGAGAAAGTCATCTTATATTTTAAGGCATTGTTTGAATATATCTTAAATTGTGGGAGCTGGATTTTGAAATGTAGATTGCTATAAGTTGGATTGTAGAATCTGAGTTGTGAGGTTGATTGGATCCACAGATTATAAAAGCTAGGGTAGACAACTTTTTAGAGCACGATTACCATAATAGCCTCAATATTTTATTTTATGTTCGAGCTATGGAATAAAGAAAGAGGGTAGAATAGTCTTTTCATGTCTAAAAGCTGGAAGACCTAGATTAGCATCTGAGGTCTCTGGATTCTAAAAGCTACCTAGAAGTTATGGCTGTTTGGATCCCTCTCTAGATTCTAGAAGCCAGTTTGTATAATTTGGATCAATCCAAATAGGCCCCAAGGAGAATGCCCTGGGACTGCCTAGCATCCGCGGAGAGTTTTTAGATGAATTAGGGAAATTGGACGATCGCGAAAGTAATAAAAAAAAATTGTGCGCTGATTGATCGACGGAGGCGGACTCTCCGAGCGATGATTCCCCTCCCGACGAGAGCGAGATCAACTAGAATCCGAAAAGAGAAACGGCCATCTACCCTACCCACCCTCCTGTGCGAGTCGTGACTCTTGCGTCGTCTTCCCGCCGCTCGTGAAGAGCGACCAGCTAGCCAGCCTCGTTTAATTCCGAACAGCACGCGCCATGCGGCTGGCCCCCACTTGTATGCACTGTTCCTACTTTCCTGGTGGGGGCAGCGCAACTAGGCGGCTGGGTTGGCTGCCAGGGTTTATGGCGGTCGGGACCGGGCCGCACGAGCGCGTACGGCCGGCGGGCAGCGAGCCGTGCCGTGCGTGAGCGAGAGGCCGGCCCTCCTCTCCATCGCCTGGTCCAAGGAGAGCAGCAGCAGCCGAGCGCGGCCGGGGAAACAGCGCTCGGTCGCGTCCTCGTGATCAGCAGTGACGTTTTGGCGCAACTGGGCGTGCCCGGCCACTGGTTCCCCGGAAAGGGACGCGCGGGCGCTCCCCCCACTTGCGCGCGTTCCCCTCGCGCGAGCCCTTATCGATCGCGTCGTCCGTCCACCCGCCTCCCAACCCCAAGTGGCCTCCCCAACTTGCAGCCCTGTTGTTGTTGATTCAGAATCACGACAGCAGCGCCCCTGCTGGTATATGCTACAGGAGTAGTACATTGCTACCAACGACGACAGGCTGCATCGATCTTCTTTCTTTTTCCCTGTCCCTTTTATTACTTTCGTAGTGATTCGTTCGGTTGAAAATTAAACCCGCGCGTGGCCGTAGAAGAATCTCCTCCTACCGGCTGTCGCTGGGAGTATAGCTATACACATCTATGTATTGTTCCTGTGTTGTCGTTGTCCACCCATTGCTGTAGGATTTCGTGCAGTATCTAGCCAATCTGACCATGGAAAGCGCAGTGACGAATTGAAGTTTTTCCTATGCTAAAAAATTGATGTCTTTCCCCTTCGGCAACGTGATGGATTGATGACCTTCTTGCGTTTCCATTGGTCAATTGACTGAGCTGTGAGCTCGTGTTTTTCAGCGAATAATTCTATCATGTATTCATGTGCGTGCGTGGAAGAAGAACGCTGAACACACTAGCTCGATCGATAGGCCGAAGAAGGGACCCGTTATATTCCGGCCGTTGCAATACAAAGTTGCATCACACTAGCTTGCTATTGCTACGAAAGTGTGCCCTTGCAAAAATGTTGTCCTGTACGGTGTACGCACAATCATGGCTGGAAACAGATCGCGTTTGTTAACCAGCTTTGTCGCTAACAGGAAGCCGGTAGAACCTCCTTTGTGCCTGTCATGGTCCGTGCATACACTGTTTTGCTATAATACACCTGGTTACATTCTGTATATAGAATGCACGTGGGCGCACCAACTTGGAGCAACCAACGCGCATGCATGCATGGAATTTTTTGTTGGTTCAAATCTTTGAAACAAATTTTCTCCTAAACCATAATCCCGAGTGACAAACCGTTTGTTGCATCTGACTCAATAAAATATTCTGAGCAAAACTAGATCCAATATAGATATATTTTTTATCCTTTAAACGAGTTACATGTCAATGTACTACCGATTGTAACTCTGTCTACCACCTAGTTGCAACTAGTTATAACTCTGTGTATTATATGCATCTGGTCAAGTTGCAATTCTGAGTTGCAATCATATCTGAGTAGCAACTGTAAAAAAACTTCATCAAATATAGCCTTTATTGCAACCAGTGCTAAATACGCTACAGCCAAGTTGTAATTGTGTTGTAGAAGTGTTTGCAACTCATAGTACAACATATTGCAATTACGTATTTGAAAAAAAAAACTTCATCAAATACAGCCTTCATTGCAACCAGTGCTAAATACGCTTCATCCAAGTTACAATTGTGTTGTAGAAGTGCTTGCAACTCATAGTACAACATATTGCAATTACGTATTTGAAAAAAAAACTTCATCAAATACAACCTTCATTGTAATCAGTGCTAAATACGCTACAGTCAAGTTGCAATTGTGTTGTAGAAGTGCTTGCAACTCATAGTACAACATATTGCAATTACGTATTTGAAAAAAAAAACTTCATCAAATACAGCCTTCATTACAACCAGTGCTAAATACGCTACAGCTAAGTTGCAATTGTGTTATAGAAGTGCTTGCAACTCATAGTACAACATATTGTAATTACGTATTTGAAAAAAAATCATCAAATACATCCTTCATTGTAACCAGTGCTAAATACGCTTCAGCCAAGTTACAATTGTGTTGTAGAAGTGCTTGCAACTCATAGTACAACATATTGCAATTACGTATGTGAAAAAAAAAACTTCATCAAATACATCCTTCATTGCAACCAGTGCTAAATACGCTACAGTCAAGTTGCAATTGTGTCGTAGAAGTGCTTGCAACTCATAGTACAACATATTGCAATTACGTATTTGAAAAAAAAACTTTATCAAATACAGCCTTCATTGCAACCAGTGCTAAATACGCTACAACTAAGTTGCAATTGTGTTGTAGAAGTGCTTGCAACTCATAGTACAATATATTACAATTACGTATTTGAAAAAAATTCATCAAATACAGCCTTCATGGATCTCGTTTTGTTAAGCATATTTTTTTTCAACAACCTACTTCAAATAGAACTAAAATCGAATATATGATTTAGAAGATATTGTATTTTTTCATTTCGAATCAACAAAAGATTCTATGCATGCATGCTTCCTGGTGTGTGTGTATATATATATACCTCCCGGTTGAAGGTTGGGCCGATAATTGTAACTGTAGATGAAAACATATTAAAGAATCGATATAATTAGTGATTTGTGCCTTCAAATATGATACGACGTACATTTTTCCAAGAGACAACTGAACACAGAAACATAGTTTTTTTTGGCCTTTGTATATACTACGAAACAAGTAGAGCTTTAGTGGTCCTTTCATCTGAAGAAAAAGGGTAGGGTACAAGTTGACGACCGTGCCAAGTTGATCTCCGTATTTTATTGTACCATTATTAAGTTAGTAGCTGGTGAAAGATTAACGATCATAAAGGGACGGGATCACGACGATGGAAAACAACAGCATTGGGCAAGAGGGATGATATAAAAATGGGCATCCATAGGACAAGCACGGTGTGGGGTTATATATAAACTCATCTCGACCAACTTGGCTTACTTGCCTCCCCTATTCTATATGCTCCACTTTCATTACATTACATTACATTACAATGCTAGTTGTTGAGAAATATTTAGATGAAAACATATACAGTTTATTTGAACAGTTCAGCCCCTTCCCCCTCTTTACTTAATTAACCACCTCCTCTTGGATAAAGATTAATTTGCAGTGTTGCTTGCCCACTTGCTCTTAACAAGCATCTTTTAAATATTACAGTGATATATTATATCATCCACTTTTCTTTCTAATAAATATCTCCCTTCTGATATATACTCCCCCGCAACTTCTCAACAATCATATATGGGCCACTGAACCCCCGCAACTTATGCAGCAAAGTTAGATTTAAACCTCTCAATCCTATGCATGCATCATTGTACAATGGTTGTACATTTTTTGTTTATGTTAGAAGGCACTCACTTCTTCCTAAAATATAGGTTATTTTAGTTTTATGCTAAGTTACCATTTTATTAAAAAAAACCATCATTATCTCCACAACGTCAAAAAAAAATCATTAAGTCCGCCACGTAATATTGTTGTTACTTGTTAGTGCATTTGTGTGTCCATTGTAGACATTTATATCATAACATGCATTTATTTAAATTTGATCAAACAGAGAGAAAAAATGACTTGGCACAAGACCAAAATGTCATACATCTTGGAGAATGGATGGAGCAGCTGGACAACTGTTGCATACATAGATATGACAGTCATGTAGATGACTAATTCTAACCCTTATCAAATGTCTACAATCAAACCTGTGTTATGTAATCAATTTTTAGATTTTTTTTTTTTCAAATCGAACCCACTTCAACATCACATAAAACAACCATGTATTCTACTGCATAGTACTTCTACCGCGAGGTACATGAGCCCCCATGCAAGGAAATAAACATGAACTGTGATGAAATTCAAGAATCTCTCGTGTTGAGTTTATATAACACTTTTTCTTCCTAATTTATCGAAAAAAATCAAGAAGCTGGCAATGCCCCCCTCCCCGCAAGATTGCAACTTGGGTTGAGTCTATATCAGTTTTTCTTCCTAATTTATAGAAAAGATCAAGAAAGCTGGCAACGCCCTCCCCCAAAAATGCAACTTGGGCAAATTGCTGAAATGTAGACCCCACTTAAAGATGATTTAGTTGAATTAATTAAAGAGGGAGCACAATTAAAGTGAGCACACAACTGGATACATATGCAACAGTGCGAGCCAGGACAAGTTGGGCGCACTTTGCATTGCATATATAAATGCCTCTACCCTCCATTAACCTCTCTTCACAGCTCACTATCCCCAACCCGCCCATCGCCGCAAGAAATTCCACCGCACACACGAGAGACGAGACCAGCAGACGAAGGCAGCTAACCAGCGTAGGACAAGCGCAGCCAGCTAGCCGCAAAAGATGCCGTGCATCCAGGCGTCCAGCCCCGGAAGCATGCCGCGCCAGCACCACGGCCGGGTCCTGGCGGGCGTCGGGTGCGCGGCGGAGGTGGCCGCGGTTGTCGCTGCGAGCAAGGCCGGGATGCGGTGTGGGGCGCACGACGGCGAGGTGCCCGCGGAGGCGGCGCGGCACCACGAGCACGCGGCGCCGGGGCCCGGGCGGTGCTGCTCCGCAGTGGTGCAGCACGTGGCGGCGCCCGCGGCGGCGGTGTGGTCCGTGGTGCGGCGGTTCGACCAGCCGCAGGCGTACAAGCGGTTCGTGCGCAGCTGCGCGCTGCTGGCGGGCGACGGCGGCGTGGGCACGCTCCGCGAGGTGCGCGTGGTGTCGGGCCTCCCCGCGGCGTCCAGCCGCGAGCGCCTGGAGATCCTGGACGACGAGAGCCACGTGCTGAGCTTCCGCGTCGTCGGCGGCGAGCACCGGCTCCAGAACTACCTCTCCGTCACCACCGTGCACCCGTCCCCGGCCGCGCCCGACGCCGCCACCGTCGTCGTGGAGTCGTACGTGGTGGACGTGCCGCCGGGCAACACCCCCGAGGACACCCGAGTGTTCGTCGACACCATCGTCAAGTGCAACCTCCATTCGCTGGCCACCACCGCCGAGAAGCTCGCAGCCGTGGAGGCGTGAGGAGGGCCTCCATCTCCATGGGTGATCGATGGTTTTTCCGGGGAGGAGGGATGCGTGTTTCTACGGCGCGTGAGCTTTTTTCTTTTCTCTTTCTTCTTTCTTTGACCTTTTTCACATTAGTGCCCCTCTTGGTTTTGGTTATTATTTTTGTTTCTCGTTATTGCGAGAGACACACAGCCCTCCCTGATCCCTAGCTAGTCCCTTGTCCAAAGATTCAAGATATAAACCGGTAGAGATCTAAGTTCCGGCGCACGATCGTTTCCTCTGTATATATGTTCATGGTCATAGATGTGGTTTCTGGAAAGCACAAAACATATCAGATTAATTATTGTATGTCCTCTGGCAAGTTTTGATCTAAATGTAACAAATGTTATGCATGCGCGCGGAGCAATATCTAGTGTACTGTGATGAACACACAAAATGATTAAGAGCCTCCTGCTTACATTTATCGAGCTTGTCACACGCAACAAGCCAAGTGATGATGAGAAAAAAGTAAGTAGCAACAGTGAGCGTTGCGCACTTGTTTGATTTGCTAACCCAGCAAGTCTATTTTTCTCTACTCTTCCATGTTAAGTAATCGACGGGCGAACAAATTAAAGCTACCAGCAAAAGGAAGCAGGAGGAGCACATCTAGCTGCCAAACATGGAGTACCGAGCTAGTACGCAAAAATGCATTTGCCAGAGCAGCCGATCGATCACGCGGAAAAGAAACGAAGCAAAGTGTTTATGAGATCGATCAGAGCCAGGCGTACGTAGCATAACAGTGATGAAGACCTCAGTTTGGTCGATCTGGAATACAATATATGTATACACAGCTGCATCTAATATAAACCGGAGATTATGCATAGTACAGTTTGCAGGACTCAAGCGAAGATCGAGATTCGAGAAGCAACTAGCTAGTTTAGCAGAGATCGACCACTATTTAGCTAATAATCACATCACAGGGGGAGGGATGTCCGTACAGATTGATAGCCACGGTAGGATCTTTACTTTGTTCGTGGGACTTCCTGTGGGAGGAGCCGGAGCCCGGAGGACGAAGATGATGGAGCCCTTTGCTGAGATGAGAAGCGAAACCCAGGGTGCGCGCGGCGAAAGTGCCGCCCCACTTGCGGCGCGTCGCGACGTCTCGAGCTGTACTGCCGCCCCAGCAGCCAGCCGAGCCAAGCAGGCCAACTTGCGCCGGTAGAGCAGAGCCCCTGTCGTTGCTTCTTCCATTCCACCCACACCCACCTATCGCGCCCGTCCTCTCCCTCTTCCATCCACCGGCCGTTTCCAAATCGCTCCTTGACCACGCTTTTAATAATAATCTATTTGTTATTGTCATCTTTGTTATAATTAAACTAGGGTATGTTGCTACTGCGACAGATAACAATATAGGTCGCTATAGCTACCTGCAACTTGTGCGTACGTTGCGATCGAGACCGGCGGCAACTTGCACGGGAACGGGACAGGCCAGGTCAGCACACGTACGTGACGTGAGTAAAATAACTGCGCAAGTGGGGGATCAACTTGCATGTGTCAGATCGCGTGATTAGCATCACACACGGCTGCTTGGTTCCCTCCGCTCCTTTTTTTTTTAGTTTTATTTATTTTCTCTGTGTCTTGGCAATTTGGCTTATGGGTCGGTCCATGCATCTTTCACCCTCCCGCGCTTCCTTCCTTCCACTTGCTTCTGGAACGGTCTCGACGGGCTATTATCTGGTATCAGCCGGACTGGACCTCTTCTTTTCTTCCCGACGGCGTCGGGGGAGGAAGCTTCTTCTCCCGTCCATTTGCTTCGCCTATTCGTTTCGGTTTGTTCCAGTTTTGACAACGATAGTCAGAAAAAGCCAAGACGATTTTTATTTTATGAGTTCAAAAAGCAAGCTGGACCATTGTTTTCAACAACAAAAAAATCAAGCTAGACCCTTCACGGCTTCTCGACCGGGCTATAGACTATGAGTACAATTTTGATCGGCTGGAGCTAAGATTGCTGTCTGACTAACGAGCTGCCTGCCAAGATACGGTCTAAACAGGTCTTTAATTTGCCACTGCTCAGGCAGCTGCAGTGAAGCTACAAAGAGAAACGAAACGTCCGTAGCGTCGACGTACGCTCACGGGGTAAAAGATATACTGGTACGTACGTACACGTACACGTACACGATTACTCGTGTGCCTGAGTAATCATGTCACCTTCTGCTCTCCGTACGTATATGTTCTCTGAACGAATGGATCGACGTAGAACGTGCAACGGAGTCACAGGACGCACGCACCAGGTAAGCAGAGATTCCAAGCGTGTTATAAAAAAAAAGTAGAGATTCCAAATCCTGCGTTCATATTGCCCGATCGAGCCAGGTCGTCACCGACAACGTACTAGTGGCAGTATATCAATCCGTTCCAAATTACAAGACGTTTTGGTTTTTCTAAATTCATTCATGATTTTTACTATGCACTTAGATATACACTATGTCTAGATATATAGTTAAAGCAATCTATCTAGAAAAGTTAAAACATCTTATAATTTAGAACGGATGTAGTACCCTAATAGAGAAATGACTTTCCGTCGATGACCAAAAAAACATTTAGTCCCGGTTCCAAATTGCAAACCGAGACTAAACGAGGCATGGGACCTTTAGTCACGGTTTGTAATACAGGCCTTGTTTAGTTGGCGAATTTTTTTGAGAAATGGTACTGTAGCACTTTCGTTGTTATTTGGCAATTAGTGTTCAATCATAGTCTAATTAGGCTTAAAAGATTCGTCTCGTGAATTTCGTCTAAACTGTGTAACTAGTTTTATTTTTTATTTATATTTAATGCTTCATGCATGCGTCCAAAGATTCGATGTGACGGGGAATCTTGAAAAATTTTTGCAAAATTTTGGGAACTAAACAGGCACACAGACTAGGACTAATTCCACCCTTTAGTCCCGGTTTGTAACGGTTATCGAGACGTGTCAGAGCCAAAAGCTTTAGTCCTGATTTAAAACACGAACCCGGATTAAAAGTATGACTTTTAGTCTTTGTTTGAGACCTTTAGTCCCGGCCTGTGTCTCAAGCTCAGACTAAATGTGCCTCCAGAGTGAATTTAAAAGGACAGTGTATCTTATGTAAGTCAGATGTGTGGCGGGAATTGAGATGACAACACGCGCAAGGAATGGAGTGGGAGATCTTGAGTTTGAATCTCCACAGCTGCACCTTTTTTTAACCTAAGAAACACCTTTAAAAATCACGACCTTTAGTTCATAGTCCCAGTTCTGATAAACCCGGGACTAAAGGGGACTGGAAACCAGGCTAAATCTAGCTTCTCTACCGGTGTACGCATCTTTCTTTTTACAAATGGGAAAATGCACATATAGTCACACAAAAACTATGAACGGGAGTGCTCGCTGCAGAATTTTTCCGCTGTGAGTGCACCTGTGGCTGCAACTTTAAAACTGTAAACTACCGTAGCGATGGGCGGCTGCTGCTGCTGTTGCAACCGCAGCCAACAATCTGCAGTGAGCGGGCTAAACATCTTGGAGAGGCCAGGTCAATCGATAGGATAAATTAATGAAGTCGCTACATGCAGTTCATTTATCAATGGAAAAATAAATAGCCAAAAACATAGGTATATACCTAATGTTGAGTCTAGAACTCTGAACTAGTCAAGTGGACAAACAAACCTAAACAACTAAGCAAAATTCATTCGTATATTTGAATCTGCATGCATGATGTTATGATTGGACAAACTAGTCCATCAACCCCATGCCAGATATATTGCATAGGTTTGCAATTTTAAGAGACGTGATTATTTTAAAGAGATGTAAGTAATCTCATACTTGTTCTCTGTTATTATTTTCTAACACAATGCCCATAGACATGAATACATATAATATTTCTCCGGTTGTGATAGATTTGATTCCAAATAGCCTATATATGTGGCATTTCATCATATTATATTTTTCCTCTTTATTTAAAACACACCTCCATGTGTATTCCGTCTATGTTCTTTTGTAATATAATGAAATAACCGAGTCACTTAGAAACAAGTAACAACCCTCCAATCACGAAATTAAAAGATGTCATATAAGACAAGGTTTGGTCCAATGTTACAACCTATAAACATCAATAAGGACAAGGTTATTTAGCTTGGAAGCATGCAAGTTAAATAGATTTGTATTCAAAGTATTTACAAGATCTATAAATTTGAAGGATTTTTATGAATATATTTTAGAAATATAAACAAGGTAGTATTGAAAAAACTTAGATTATTTGTTTCTATAACGGCAGTCGTGGACATTTTAGATGTATTTTTCTGGAGCTACTTATTTTAGTTTTTTAATAATACAAGATTCGTATAATTTAGATGCAAATGTTACTTTTTTTTTATAATGGCACGTAATTTAGACATAGGTTTAGGGACTACTCCTAGTCGTGGAGATGAGTATTCAGATATAAGTAGATTTAATTAGATGGTTACTTTTCATAATTAATGGCAAACGTGGATAGTTTAGACATGACTATTCTTGTCAAGTTTAGAGACTTGGCCATGTGTTTCTCTCTCTCTCTCTCTCTCTCTCTCTCTCTCTCTCTCTGAAAAACAGAAGAACTGGGCAGGATTTTTTACGTTTTGGTAAGAGTTGCTAAGGTTTCTTTAATTTTCTAGGGCACGAGTAACTTCGAGCTAGCTAGGCTCTAAAAAGTAGGTGGTGTCCATGTCTCCATGAGATATGCCGCCTCAACTACTCGCGACGACGTGTCTCGATCGTCTCTAGTTCGTCGTATCGAGAACATACCGGCGGCCCCGGCCCAAAACCACTTTGGTCCCGCTTGTCTTCTCGTTAGCATTTCTTTTAGAAAATGGAAGAGAACTTCCCGTCTCTGATAGCTATAGGCTGTTTTTTTTAAGTAATGTAGAATCTGTTCATGCACGAACATACACCCACACACACTACGCACATCCCACATACACCACGCGGACACAACTATATCTACAAAGTTATAGGCTGTTGATATACTTGGTACACGATCGACTGCACATACGACCGCCGACCGGCCGGATTGGGACGTTGCTGCTGTGCGAAGTTCGGTCTTTCTAGACATGAGTAGTGCTGTGGATGATGGATATATAGAATGACATAGAGATGCCTTGTTCTCGCAGCAGCATGGCGCCATGGCGGCGATGGCTAGTGACTGTGTATATATGCCGATCGAGCTGAGATGACGTACACGAATGATCTGCAGGGACTAATATAAACGACGTACAGGAATGATCAGCAGCGACATGTTGACTCTCTCTCTCTCTCTCTCTCTCTCTCTCTCTCTCTCTCTCTCTCTCTCTCAAACAAAGGGAACGCACCGATTAGAAGTGTATAGTGTAATATGCAGTGCCATGCATTATCTTCATCGAACAGTAATACGTACCAGATCGGAAAACAATATATATAATTCTTTTTCTGCGCTTTATTATCTCCATACTTTATCCAACAAGGACTAGATCTTCGTGTTGATGTATCTATAAGACTACCCACAGCGTTGTTTTTTACCGATGCTGAAAGAGGAGAGAGTTAGTTGAAGCATCGAGGAGAGCCCTTATGTGTACCGATGCTGAACAAAAAGTTACATGGCTTGAGTAATCTACTTTTCTCGGTGCCGAGTAAATAAAAAAATTATGCTGGTGTTCATCACTATACTGCACACAGAGCACACAACTTTTTTCTCTGGGCACCAGCGTTGAAAGACGCACATGCATTCTTAGCATCGATGCCGATAGTGCGTGTAGGGACTTTTCTTTGTGCATCGACGACACTATGAGTAGTCTAAGGCTGAGGTGTGTTTCATGTTCTATTTGAGAATTGTTCAAGCTTTGGTTTAAAACCACCATAGAATGTAGGTAGCTCATTTAGGCCCCGTTTAGATCCAAATTTTTTTGGATTTTGGCTCACTGTAGCATTTCGTTTGTATTTGGTAATTAGTGTCTAATTATGGACTAATTAGGTTCAAAAGTTTCGTCTCGCGATTTCTCGATCAACTGTGTAATTAGTTTTTTTTCGTCTACATTTAGTACTCCATGCATGTGCCGCAAGATTCGATGTGACGGGTACTGCGCAAATTTTTTTGGATTCTAAACAGGCCCTTATTTAGGAACTATTGCAATGGATGTACCAAATAACACGTTTTCAAATTGGAGTGCGAGTGTTGTATATTGGCCTATATGTCTAAGTAGGATCAATGATATTGATTTTTTTATAAGAAAAGAATAGACTCTTAAATACATGTTATGTTCATAGCTACATATTGGACTCACTTTTGGTCTTAATTATTGAAGGGAAGTGTTCAACAACAATGGAGTGTGCTTGCGATTTATTGGAAACAACCGTAATTTGAGTTTTTGGTCAACATGCATGGATGTTTTCTTATAGCTTTGGTGTTTAGGATTTGTTTGGTAGGGTCCTTCTAGAGAAGTCGGAGCCATTTTGTAGGAGCCACGACCGTGACCTCCCTTTTTTCACTAAAAATAGCTGCAAATGGCTCCTCCTAGCTACTAAACCGTTTGGTAGGGCTCCTCAATGGGGCCTTAGTTTGCCGTTTGAATTGTCTCTTTTGTTTTCAAAGTTATATTCTTGTTTCAAGCTTTTGCTTTTTGGATAGAGCCCATAGCATTGTAATAATAAAATGGTTGTTGGTAAAACTCTTGTCGAGATTAGAATATAGTTTTTTTTCTTAAAAAATAGAGAGAAAGGATATATAGATTTGCCTTTTTGTTTTCTCGATCGGTACTACCTCTCCTATTAGTAAAAAGAAGTTGATTAGTGAATATATTATCGGACTCTCTGAATTTCATTTTGGCATGTTTGATTGGTAGTCACGCTAGCCAAAAGCACTTGGCAAAAGTTACCGAATGATAGGACCTCACCGCTTCTTAGAAAATAAGCTTTATGTCCAAAAGCTATTTAAAACAAGTCCATAATTCGTTTTTTTGCAAAAAAAAAAAAAGAAGAAAGAAAACAACTACTATCTAAATATAAGCATTAGGTAAATATCTTCTTCACGTGGTTTTCGTGCAATCTCCGTCTAGTTTTCGAGCTTTAGGAAGCTATAACGACAGGACAAAAGGTAAATGTAGAGCTTTATTTTTATTTTTCTCATTTAGCATAACCATAGGGTTTATTTGGTGTTTTTTAAGGAGTTTTTGGAGACATTCTAGCTTTCGAGAAAAAAATAGAGCCTGTTTTGATCCCTCCTCAAACTTTAGAGCTAGAGTCTCTAAATAGATGGTCTAAAATTTAGAGAAGGGGATCTAAACATGTCTTCATCTAGAAAAATGAAGTGATATTAAAGGGCGGGTTTATCTCTCGAAACTCCACATCAACCTGCAGCAACTTGCAGAGGGAGATAAGCAAGGATGGACGGATGGCTTACAGCACCGCCAAGGCGCCAACAACTTGACGCTCCGGCTCCACGCCAAAAGCAGGGGCGCGTGCAACTTGCATTGGGCCTCGATTTCTCAAGCGGACAAGTTCGTGTATACGGGCGTCGACCCCAAGGCCCGAAGCGTACGTCGGCTCGACCGGCCGCCGCATTTTTTTTTTCTTCGTTGGCCCGCCTGGTCAGCGGTCTCCCCTGGCTGGTTGGCAGGCTCTTCCTACGCGGTTCGATCTCGGCCACTCATTTTTGTCCCTGAGTAGCTTGCCTGATCGATCACCTATACTATCTCCGTGTGACATGGGCAGAGACATGGGCAGTGCATGTCTACTCGGGCGAGGATCTCTGTGGCAGCCGGGTGCGCCACGCACGTATGGTGGGCGTGGTCGCGCGCCTCGGCGGCCGGATGCGCACCACACGGTGGCGGCGCCGTGGGTGGACAAGCTAGCGGCTGTGTAGGGATGGGAAATTGGGAAGGGCTCGTGATCAGCTGCTGCGAGTGTTAGTGACTTCCGGACGCATGCATCTACGTCAGGCGGTAGCTACATGTCCTGCAGACCTTTTGTTCAACGAAGTCGGAAGTCCGGGTTCAAGGCCAGGGGATCGCTGCTGTACTGTGCGTGAGATTCAGTTCGGTGGCTGCTAGCTAGCATGCTTTAGTCCAATTGATTTGAGACTTTTAGTCCAATTGATTTAAGACTTTTAGTCCCGGTTGGTATTATTAACCGGGAGTAAAGACGACTCTAGCCTAGGCCCCGGCGCTGCCACGTATTACACCTCCGGTCCTAGTTGGTTATACCAACCGGGACTGAATGTCTCTTTTTTTTTCTTTTACAGTTTCTTTGCATTGAATATTGTACGCACGTATTAAGAGTGAAACTAATTAAGTAAGATGTTGTATATTGCAATGATCATCCATCCCATAATCAAATTTCATACAAACCATAATAAATTTAAACCAAATCATTACACACTACATGTCCAAGTACTCCACAAAGTTCATGCATACATAGTATGTCACCACTACTACCTAATGAAGTTCACTTTCTCGTATTTTTGATTCGGTGAAGTGTAGGTCACCGATGTGGTATCCAAAAATATCATTGATGAAGACCGATGCATTAACTAGTGCACTCTCCCTTGCTTCACAACTACGACCACAGGGTCTACTAACGATGTTTAACGATGCTCAAGAAGTCGGTGGGTCTCCCCTCTTAGTCGCAAGCAGCTTTGCCTGAAATCTTTCCGCAGTGAGTGTTGGCTATTCATGAGCATATTTCCAATCATAACCCAATTGATACGTTGTCTGGTTTAGAATGGCTTCAAAACTGCACCCTTTGTAGGTTAAGTCATAGTCCTCAACCTATAAGTGTTGGCAGAAAAAAAAAGTTATGACAACCAAGCTTTGCAACGTATAACAACAAATCCAGATATAAACTATGAGTTTGACTTCGACTTTACCACATCATTTGGGTTGTTCCCAGCAATGCTTGCACAAAAACCCTTAACATCATGACGCATGTCCGCATTTATAGCTTGTATCAGCACGGAGGATAGTGTAGGTAGGGTGTACCCAATATTTGCAAGCATAGTTACACATGCAATGACAACATATTTTTGTGCAACAGTCTGCTGGGGTGCCTTTATTCCCATCTCTGAGATTTGCACAACACCTCTACCCCTCCTAGCGGCGATGGAAAAGTCAATTCGACATTGGATTAATGGATCATTATCTACATGAACGGTCTGAACATCCATTGCCTGAACCCCGAAATTTGAGAGTGTCTCTTTAAGTCAAATGATTGGGTCAATTACCTACGGTACATTTAAGAATCACACACACACACATATGTATATGTATGTATGTATATATATATATATATATATATACATATCAGAAAATATATTTATACAAGAGTATTTGACACATTAATTTATTGGAAACATATAGAGTTGTTTACTATGCTTGGATGATTAAACGGTACACTTGGCAACACTAGATCGAATCCCATCCAGTTTACATAGCCGTTAAAACCTATGACTTCCGGCAGAGGGAGACGACGTCCAGCCATCTCTTTTCACTAAAGTCAATATATCAAGAATCATATCACTGGAGACAATATTTTTCATACATGAAAATGCATATCACTAAAGTCATTTTTTCATAAGTCTACAAATATCAAAATTCACATCACTAAACCCTATATATCAAAATTCAAAACACTGTAGTCAATTTTTATCATATACCAAAATGCATAAACACTAAAGTTAATATATGCAGGTCACTGAAGTCAATTTTTTTATAACTCTATATATATCAAAATTTGCATCAATAAACCTTGTATATCAAAATTCATATCACTAAAGTCAATATATCAAAATGCATAACACATTAATATATCAAAATTCATATATGTATATCACTGAAGTCAATTTTTTATAAGTCTATATACCAAAATTCACATCAATAAACCCTATGTATCAAAATTCAGCATCTTTCCAAGTCCGGTTTCACACAGCACGAAGGGATGACAAGGGGTTGGCAATGAGTATTACCACCTGGCGGCAGACGAAGGTCGAGGTCGAGGCCAGAGACGAAGCAGGCGACGACGGAGACGATGTCGAGGCCGGAGATGAGGGCAAGGTCGGAAACATGAAGGCGCTGCCCGGAGATAAAGAGAGCGATGGAGCCAGCGCACGCACCAGAGAGGAAGACGAGGGCGCTGTGCGCGCCGGAGCCGAGGACAAGGGCGAGGCCAGCCGGTCGCCGGAGGACGAGGACAAGGGCACCACCGCGCTCATCGGAGAAGAGGAAGCGAGCCACGCGCGCACCGGAGCCGAGGATGAGAACGCTAGCCGACCGACGGAGGACAAGGACGTGGGCGCCACCACGCGCGCTGGAGCCGAGGACATGGATGAGGACCCGTCGCGCGAGCCGGAGAAGAGGGCAAGGTCAGACGGGCGGCGCACGGTGGGGGTGGTGGCACGGCGGAGTGCGTGGCGCGGATCCTACGACGCTTGAAAGGAGAAAAAAGAAGAGAAGACACTGTTATATATAGAGTTGGTACCTTTAGTCCTAGGTTGGTGAAAGCTCTAGTTTGGTTTTGGTTAATTGATGAAACCCTAAGTGCTAACCTAGTTTATCAAAGTAATTATGAGATAGGTAGCACTACTCCAAGTGATGAAGCAATGGCGAAGATCTTGACGATGGTGATGGCATGGTGATGATCAAATGCTTGAACTTGGAAAAGAAGAAAGAGAAAAACAAAAGGCTCAAGGCAAAGGTATAAATAGTAGGAGCCATTTTATTTCTGTGATCAAGACACTTAGCGAGTGTGATGACATTTAGGTTAGATAGCCGTTCTATTAAGAGGGGTGAAACTCGTATTGAAATACGGTTATCAAAGTACCACTAGATGCTCTAACTCATTGCATATGCATTTAGGATCTAGTGGAGTGCTAACACCCTTGAAAGTATTTGTGAAAATATGCTAACACATATGCACAAGGTGATACACTTGGTGGTTGGCACATTTGAGCAAGGGTTAGGAACTTCACCGACGGAGTGTCCGCCCGTAGAGTGTGGATAGTCCGACGGTGCCACCGACGCCCTATACAGAAAAGACAGGGGTTCACAGAGTGGCCGGACGCTAGTGGTGCAGTGACCGGACGCTGGGTTCAGAGTCCGGTCAGTGACAGCAGTAAGCACACGGTCTCGGTCTTGTGATCGGACGCTGGCGTGTAAACTGACCAGACGCTTATGGTCTAAGTCCGATCAGTGCTGACGTATGCTCACGTGAGGCGCACAGAGGAAACGTTGAGTGATCGGACACTGGGTGAGTCCGGTCGAGCATGACCGGATGCGTCCGGTCGTGAAATTTCACGTTTGGAACCTTACTAGAAACGACCGAACGCTGGAGTCCTATGTCCGGTCACTTTCTAACTGACGCGCCCGGTCATCACTTGATCGTTGAGATCGGGCGATCGGCGTTTGAAGCCGATGACATGTGGCAAGCATCGAGCGACCGAACGCTGGGGTCCTACGTCCGGTCGAACTGACCAGAGCGTCCAGTCACCCCGTGTTGTGCCTAGTGAAGAGGTACAATGGCTCTATTTCGTGGGGGCTTCTATTTAAGCCCCATGGCCAGCTCAAGCTCATTCTCTTGGCCATTTACATTGACATAGCAACCTTGTGAGCTTAGCCAAAGCCCTCCCACTCATCTCCATTATTGTTTCATCATCATTGTGAGATTGGGAGAGAATTCAAGCGTATTGCTTGAGTGATTGCATCTAGTGGCACTTGGCATTCATGTTTCGCTGCAGGATTCACTTGTTACTCTTGGTGGTTGCCGCCACCTAGATAGCTTGGAGCAACGATGATCATTGAGCGGAGGTTGGTGATTGTCTTCGGCTCCGATCGTGGTGATTGTGAGGGGTCTTGTGCCTTCCCCGACGGAGAGCCAAAAGGTAACTCTAATGGATTGCTCGTATCATTGAGTTACCACACTTGTGGGTAGGTTCTTACGGTGTCCAATTGTGTGGACGAGGTTCGTGCAACACCTCTTAGTCGCTGAACCACCAAGTGTTGGTTGACACAACGGGGACTAGCGTGCCGGTGTAGGGTCGAGATGGCAGACTAGAGGGGGGGTGAATAGTCCTTTCTAAAATTAATCGCGTCGGCTAACCGAAACAAGTGCGGAATTAGAACTATCGGTCTAGCCAAGACTACACCCCTCTATCTATGTTCTCTAGCACCTTCCAAAGATACTAATTAAGCAACAAAGGTGTCGGGCTAGCTAGAGCTCACCTAACCAATTCTAAAAGCAAGGTCACACAAACCTATGCCACTAGTACTTTAAGCAACATGGGAGCTCCTACACATGCTAGTAAGCAAAAGCACAAAGACACCTAAGCTCACTAGCAATGCTCAATAACAAGGCAACCAATACCAAATTAGAGGGCGCAAATACTTAGCTACAAAAACTAAGCAATGTGACTAATAAGGTTACACAAACCAAATTAGCCACGCAAGGGAGCTACTTCTATGCTACACAAGCAAGAAGGTAACTAGTAAGCTACACAAGCTCACTAATTACAAGAGGAACTACACAAGCACAATGTATATGAAAGTAATTACAAGCTTGTGTAACGGGGATGCAAACCAATGGGAAGAACAAGGTTGACACGATGATTTTTCTCCCAAGGTTCACGTGCTTGCTAAAATGCTACGTCCCCGTTATGTCGACCGCTCACTTGGTGGTTCGGTGGCTAATTGGCATCACCCACCAAGCCCGCACGTCGGGCACCGCAAGAACCTACCCCGAAAGTAAGGGTAGCACAATGACACGCTGAACTAGAGTTGCTCTTCGTGGCTCCCGCGGGGTGAGCACAATGCCCCTCACAAAGCTCTTCTTCAGAGCACCGCACAAGCTTCTTGCGGGCTTCAACAAAGACCACCACCAAGCCATCTAGGAGGTGACAACCTCTAAGAGTAAAAAGCACCACCGGCTTGCAACTCGATCCCCTAGTGCCACTCGATGCAACCTCACGATGCAATCGCACTAGAATCGCTCTCTCATACAATCGGATGATCACTATCAACCATATATGAGATGGAGGGCTCCTAAGCACTACTACACAAGCCATCAAGGCTCTAGTGTGCTCAGCTTTTGGTCCAAGGCCAACCATGGCTTCTATGTATAACCCTACAAACAACTAGAGCCGTTACCCCTTCACTGGGCAAAAGTCAGGATGACTGGACGCTCTGGTCTGATCGATCAGACGCTCCGGTCCAATCGACCGGACGCTGGACCTCAGCGTCCGGTCGTGCGATGCACGCCACATGTCCCCTGCTTCATATACTGTACGCCCAATCTCAACGGTCATCATTTGACCGGACGTAGCAGCTTGAACTGACCGGACGTAGCAACCTCAATGTCCGGTCATTTCCAGTAAGGTACCAGACATGACCGGACACGTCCGGTTGATTGCGATCAGACATAGCTTCAGCGTCCGATCACCTCTAGCAACATTGCTCTGCCTGCGTCACCACATGTCACCTTGACCGGACGCATATGGCCAGCGTCCGGTCACTTCTAGCGCCAGCGTCCGGTCGATGACCGATGCCAGCCCGCTGACTGCCACTACTGACCGGATGCTAGAACCCAGCGTCCGGTTACTACATGACCAGAGTCCGGTCCACTCTGTGGGACTTTTCTCACCTCTGTTTCATCACCGAGTTGATCCATATCAACTCCAACTTCATCTCTCTTGCAAATGTGCCAACACCACCAAGTGTATACCACCATGTGTATGTGTGTTATCATTTTCACAATCATTTTTCAAAGGATTAGCCACTCAACTTGCCACGCCACTCAATCCTAGCGATGATGCAAAGTTAGATCACTAAAGTGGCACTAGATGAACAAGTTTGCCCCTCTTGATAGTATGGCCATCTATCCTAAACCCGGTCATAAAATTCTCTACACACCTATGACCGGTGAAATGAAATGCCCTAGGTTATACCTTTGCCTTGCGCATTCCATTTCATCTTCTCTAATGTTGATGCAACACATGCACCAACATGATCAACAATGATATGATCCACTCCATATCATCACGTGATCATATTGGTTCATCGATCTTGACTTCACTTGCTTTTCACTGTTGCTTTCGTCCATCGGCGCCAAGTCTTGCTCAAGCTTCACCGCCACGCGATCCATCGCTCGAAAGCCTCCGACTTGTCCTTCACGCTTGCAACCGGTCCATCAAGCCAAGTCTTATCTTGATCTTCTTCACCTTGATTACATGACTCAATGTCATGTCTCATGTGCAATAAGCTCCTTCATCATCACATGTGTGAGCTTTGCAACATCTCCAAGCCATTTTCACCTTCATGGCATATGTTGCTCACACATATGTACCTGTGGACTAATCACCTATGTATCTCACATAAACACAATTAGTCCACCTAGGTTGTCACTCAATTATCAAAACCACACAAGGACCTTTTAATCTCCCCCCTTTTGGTAATTGATGACAACTCTATAAAGATATGGAAATTAAGCTCTTTTGGATTCATGTTGCTTGCCCAAGCAATTTTACCATGTGAAAATGATTTTGGACAAATACCACAAACCTGAGATGGTAGTATTAGCTCCCCTTACATATGTGCTAGAGTGTTTGATTTGAATCTCACACATATGCATAGATTAAAATTGTGGGTGAGTAATTACTACTTAATGATGCTAAGGTGTATAGAATAAACCTTTGAAGCGTGTACCAATCGGAGTTGCACCTTTAAGTTCATCCTTATCACCATGGTTAGCTAGATATTACTTGGAAATAAAAGCACTAGATACCTTGTGAGATCAACATTAAAAGGAAGGTACTAGCATTACTTGAAAAGCATACCAAGTGTCTAGCTATCATCCTATGCATGCTAGTTATCAAATCATCATTCATGTTCTACAACTAGCATACACCACACAAGCATGCATATTGAATTTGAAAGCTTATGCAATGCAAGCAAGCACATGAATATGCACATATCAAATGCAATCAATCAAAGTTCATGAGCTTGCTCCCCCTACTTGTGTGCTTCTCTTGTATAAGAATTTTGATCCATCTTTTTTCTTCAATGTTGCTCCCTCTTTGTCCATGTCCATGTCCAACCTCTACTTCTTTGAGCTTTTAAGTCTTATCTCTCCCCCTTGTACAATCTCAATCTCAAAGCTTTCATATCTTTGTACAATCTCTCCACCTTTGTTATCAATTTCCATAAAAGGTGTGCTTCTCATTGATGCAAAGGTATGCATTTGGGGTAGATGGCTGAGGCTTGAATCTTGCATTTTTATGAACATCACATGATTATTGGAATGACACCATTTGTAAATACCACTTGTAACTTATACCACTTGTATCTTGTGTAGGGCTTCTTGAGATACCACACATAAGATTTTTTATCTTGAGATCAATTTGTGGGACACCTCCCCTTATGTGATAGCATGGGTCATCCATTTGATACACTTGAGCTCTTGTAGGTGAAGGATGCATTCTTCATTTGATGATTACTTAAAGTTGAGGATCACTTGTGGAACCATCATCTTTGCATGATTGATACAATGTGTAGATATGATATCACTTGAAAGAATTTTCTAGTATGGAACCACTTATTGGATTTATCAATAAAAACCATTTTTTGAACATTTGCTATCTTCATGAGTACCACTTATAGGATATCACTTGTGAGTTGATCTAGACATTACTTGTAGATTCTTGATGAAATACTTGAGTCTAGATACCACTTGTAACAAACAAACTAGATATCCATTTACATTGTTGTCTTGTGCTTGTATTCTTATTACTATCATGAGCTTTTATGGTTAACTTGAACTAAATTGATTTGCCTAAGCTTTCAAGTCCTGTTTGAACCAATGACAAGCTTCTTCACACCTCTTGCAAGGGTTATCTTGCCAATGTTGTACTTGTCACTTGTTAGCAATCCAAAATTAGATCAAGTACTTGGGATCACTAGCTCATGAACAAATTCATATACTAACCACTAGATCAAGTAATAATTCAAGCAATAGTGGTAGGCTATGAATGTAAACATTTCATTTATTATGCATGATCCTATGAAGCATGTACTATATGCACTAACCGCATACTAGTAAGGGATGAAATGATCATGCACATTATAATGATACCTTTGCTATGTTGGAGTAGAGGATACTCACATAGATTCTAATTCATAACTCCAATAGCAATGTGAAGTCCAATTATAAGCTTGGTGAAGACCAATAGATACCGTTTTGAATTCCATTCTTTACCCATATGAAGTGAATACCACTTATGATCAAGTTCACTTTCTTGTTGTGGTTGGCTTGCTTTATCTTTTGTCTTTGCTTATATGAGAGCATCAATTTGAGAATACCACTTGAAATATCATGACTAGCTCTCTTTTGGGTGTTGCTTGCTTTTATTGATCAACCCTTTTGATTGCTTCAACTAAGCATCTCAAATATTCCTTGGATCACCACTTCTATGTTAGCCTTCCAAGTATCACACTTGGTTTACCTACTCATAGGCGACAAGCCCCTACACTAGGAAGATGTGACCTTTCTCTAAGAACCATTCTTGATACTCACTTAAAATAACTTGATTGATTGATCCAAGTGATGGACTTAACTTGATGAGTAACCTTGATTCCTTCTTTAAGTTATTTTTCTTTCTACTTGTTTAAGTCATTTTCTTTCTACCAAATGATCTCTAATCATCACTTGAACTTAAACTTCATCTTCAACTCGAGTTTGATCTTGATTTTTATCTTGAGTACCAAAAGTGTGCAAAGTATACTCCACAATCAAATGGCCTTGTACTCTTTGCTTGTCATGCTTCTATATCATCTCAAAACCAAACTTAGGTACCTCAAACATTTGGAAACATGTTTCCAACTTGAGGACCTTTCAATCAAAGTGACTCTAGATCAATTCAATATTTGTTACTTTTCTGGCAGATTCTGTACCCTTCAAATAAATATGCATATTTCCCAAAGTACAAATCCAAATACCACGAAATTTGGTGGAGGTGTGCATTACTAAGTTATCTAGTAGCTATAAAAATTTGAGATTCATTTGACTTCTAGATTGCTATCAGATTTTAATTCTTTCACCACTGCTATATGCTGAAAACTGCTGCACTATTGCTAACAAGATCCACTCCAAAATTGAAGCATTTCTTATCCAATTCTCATGAAAATTGTACAGCATCTTATACCATAAGTCTAGAGTATGTACACCAATTTTTATGCCAATCCAATAAGTGTTGATTACTCAAACATGGCTAAGATCACAGCTAGCTCAGATTCTCAATTATAGGATAGATTTCAACAATTGAACAATACTTCATCAAATATGAATCAAACTTGAAACTAACTTGTTTGAATACTTCCATAAGACATATATCCATTCAAAACACTTACTAAAAGTCATCTTATGAATTTATCCAACACAAATCAATCCAACCTTGATTACTAATCAATTATCCATTCAATCAACTTATAACAAGCAACTTTGCATATTTATCCAATTCAATCAACTCATATGCACCCAAATAAAATGATCAACAAGAGATATACCTTAGTTAGCTCATGATCATCCAATTAGCAATATTTAACTCAATTATTTGCAAGTCGTCAAGTATATCCGATGAATCACCAACAACTTGAATTTGACACTTGTATGTGTCGATGTTTTATCACCGATAGCCTGCCATGGGGGTACCCGGGGCAGTATGTTCGGGCTTCGGCGTATGCCGAACACGATGGTTAACGCAAGACACAGTCGATTTATCCTAGTTCAGGCCCTCGATCGTAGATCGAGTAATAACCTTACGTCCAGTCGGCCTTAGCCTTTGCGTTGGATTGATTCTCAAGTGTTGTGTTGTACAATTGTTCTCTCTGTCTTAGGAGCCCTGCCCTCCTTTATATAGTCAGGAGGCCAGAGTCCTAGTCGGTTTATAATGAGATATCCTAGTAGGATTGCTTAATAGTTATACTACTAAGATTACAGGGGAAGAATCCTAGTTAGACTAGATCTTCTCTGTCCTTTGCGGGGTATCCTATGGGTCCCGCATCGATAGTATGTTGTAGCACATTTGGACTTTACTCAATTTTTCATGGCATTGGGATAATGGTCATCACTTAGCAATACTTGGCTCAACTACATGATCAACAAGATGATTATCATTTGAACCAAGCCTCTAATGCCGATGATACCTACAAACAATCATCCACCTTTTGATAGTACCCAAACAACTTTGGGTCCTCTCAAGTTAGGTGCAACATACTTAGGCATAGCCTTAGTATGAATAGCGGGATGTTTTGCAATAGTAACCATAGAGGTACCATTACCATCCTTTCTAAGCATAGAATCATCATCAATTGAAATGGGCTTAGAAGTTTTACCTAAGGGACATGAATGTGCCGTGTGTCCCCTTTCCCGGCATAAGTAGCACTTTTTTTTGATTGAGCCTTCTCTTCCTTGTTCATATGGTGCTTCTTATTGCCTTGCCTCTCATGGATTCCTTGAGCCTTCTTCTCAAGCTTGGTAGGACACTTAGAGGCAAAGTGTCCCGTACTTCCACACTTGAAGCACTTGATGTGAGCATAATCTTTCTTCTCATCTTCATTGTTGCTCATCATCTTGGCATCTTGAGTTTGCATTGGATGCCTTGCCTTTCCACCCCTTCTTGTTTTCTTCTTCTTTATCATCAAATTACCACCATCTTCATGGTTGATCTTGATTTGCTCTTGGGGTGTCTTCTCTTGCTCAACTTGTGGCTTTGGTTGGGGCTTCACTTGTTGCTTCACCAATTGCTTAGTTGGGCACATTAAGGTAAGATGACCCCAAGTGCGACACTTAAAGCACTTCACATGCCTTAGCCTCTCTTTTTCTTTATTCAACTTGAGCTTTTCTTCATTGGGGCAACCATTTACAAGATGTTCCACTTTATAGCACTTGAAGCACATGAAATAAGAGAGCTTCTCTTGTTCTTGCTTCTTCATCTTTTTTTCATATCTTCTCTTACCCCATCTTTTGCCCTTGATCTTGCTCTTGTTGAAGCCAATGCCACTTATGTCATTTCATCTTTCTTGATGATTGACTTTGGTAGTCTTGAAGCCAACTCCACTCTTGTCACTAAAGTTTCTTTGAGTCTTCAACATATGCTCAAAGGTGACTTGAGAGTTGTAGCACCTCTCTAACTTGTTGCTCAATTTCTTCCCTTGTTCATTGAGCTCATTGTTCTTCTTCAAAAGGTTAGTCTCACAAGACATAGAAGTAGAACAAGTATCTATATGTGAAGAACATGGCATTTCTAATAAATCGTCACAAGAGGTGGATACATGCTTCTTGCCTACATCACAAGGGTTAGCAACAATTTATGATTGATCAATTGATCCATGTGATGATCTCTCACTATTTTTAAGTTTCTTTGTTAACACTTTAATGAGAGAAGCATGTTGTTCTAATAATTCATCATGAGATGCAAGTAGTGTCTCATGATTCAATTTTAGCTCATCATATGAAGATTTGAAAGCATCAAGTAATTTCTTATGTTCTTCACAAGGGTTCTTTAGAAATGAGTTTTCGTTTTCCAATTTTAATGTTTTAGCTTTCTCATTTTCTAAAGACATGGTCATGCTAGCAAGTCTACTAACAAGCTCATCATATGAATCAACATGATCAACCACATTATCATTTGATACCTTAGTGTCATCTTGTGACATGAAACAATCTGGTTTAGTAGGAGAGCTTGTAGTAGCATCATCATCATGGCTTGAGCATGAACCAATATCACCATCAAGTGTGCATGGGATAGCATCATCATTTGCAACACTTGTGGCATTGTCATCACCCTTGTCAAGTGATCTTGTGGTGTGATCATCACCATCATCACTTGACCATGAGGTGGAGCAATCTTCCACAATTACCGAATTATGGCTATGCTCAACACACTCATGCGCCTTCTTCTTGGGCTCATACTCCTTGAATTTGCCATCATCCCATGTGGAGGAATCACCGAAGGTGTCCTTGATGGACTCCCATATCTCATGAGCGGTTCCCGTGTAGTTTACTTATTTCATCAAATCAAAACTCAATGCATCCATTAGAAAACAACAAGCATGTGCATCAAGTTTATAGAGAACTCTTTGAGCTTTGGTGAGATTTCTATGGTCCAAGACATGAGTGAGACCACTAGTGACAATCCACCAAAACTTAGGTCCCTTTGCACAAAAATGATCAAGCATGTGATTTTTCCAAAGTGTAAAGTTTGTGCCAACAAAAATGTGTGTCTCACAAACATCTAGCCCACTAGACGCCATCCTCTTGGGTCAGTAAAGACCACAAATAAGCGACCTATCTCTGATACCACTTGTAGGGTCGAGATGGTGGACTAGAGGGGGGGTGAATAGTCCTTTCTAAAATTAATCACGTCGGCTAACCGAAACAAGTGCGGAATTAGAACTATCGGTCTAATCAAGACTACACCCCTCTATCTATGTTCTCTAGCACCTTCCAAAGATACTAATTAAGCAACAAAGGTACCGGACTAGCTAGAGCTCACCTAACCAATTCTAGAAGCAAGGTCACACAAACCTACTTTAAGCAATAGGGGAGCTCCTACACATGCTACTAAGCAAAAGCACAAAGCCACCTAAGCTCACTAGCAATGCTCAATAACAAGGCAACCAATACCAAATTAGAGAGCGCAAATACTTAGCTACACAAACTAAGCAATGTGACTAACAAAGTTATACAAACCAAATTAGCCACGCAAGGGAGCTACTTCTATGCTACACAAGCAAGAAGGTAACTAGTAAGCTACACAAGCTAACTAATTACAAGAGCAACTACATAAGCACAATGTATATGAAAGTAATTACAAGCTTGTGTAACGAGGATGCAAACCAATGGGAAGAACAAGGTTGACACGATGATTTTTCTCCCGAGGTTCACGTGCTTGCCAACATGCTACGTCCTAGTTGTGTCGACCGCTCACTTGGTGGTTCAGCGGCTAATTGACATCACCCGCCAAGCCCACACGTCAGGCACCGCAAGAACCTATCCTAAAAGTGAGGGTAGCTCAATGACATGCTTAACTAGAGTTGCTCTTTGAGGCTCCCATGGGTCGAGCAGAACACCCTCATAAAGCTCTTCTCTGGAGCACCGCAAAAGCTTCTTACGGGCTTCAACAGAGACCACCACCAAACCGTCTAGGAGGTGGCAACCACCAAGAGTAACAAGCACCATCGGCTTGCAACACGATCCCCTAGTGCCACTCGATGCAACCTCATGATGCAATCGCACTAGAATCACCCTCTCACATAATCGGATGATCACTATCAAGCATATATGAGATGGAGGGCTCCTAAGCACTACTACACAAGCCACCAAGGCTCTTGTGTGCTCAATTTTGGCCCAAGGCCGACCATGGCTTCTATTTATAACCCTACGAACAAATAGAGCCGTTACTCCTTCACTAGGCAAAAGTTGGGACGACCGGACGCTCCAGTCCGATCAACCGGACGCCGGACCTCAGCGTCCGGTCGTGCGATGCACGCCACGTGTCCCCTGCTTCAAATACTGTACGCCCGATCTCAATGGTCATCTGTTGATCGGACGCAACAGCTTGAACTGACCGGACTCAGCAACCCCAATGTCCGGTCGTTTCCAGTAAGGTACCAGACATGACCGGATGCGTCCGGTTGCTCGTGATCGGACACAGCTTCAGCGTCCGATCACCTCCAGCAACACTGCTCTTCCTGTGTCACCACACGTCACCTTGACCGAACCCATACGGACAGCGTCCGGTCACTTCCAGCGCCAGCGTCCAGTCGATGACCGACGCTAGCCCGCTGACTGCCACTACTAATTGGACGTTGGAACCCAGCGTCTGGTTACTGCATGACCAGAGTTCGGTCCACTCTGTGGGGCCTTTCTCACCTCCGCTTCATCACCGAGTTGATCCATATCAACTCCAACTTCATCTCCCTTGTAAATGTGCCAACACCACCAAGTGTATACCGCCATGTGTATGTGTGTTAGCATTTTCACAATCATTTTCCAAAGGATTAGCCACTCAACTTGCCACGCCACTCAATCCTAGCGACGATGCAAAGTTAGATCACTCAAGTAGCATTAGATGACCAATATGCAAACAAGTTTGCCCCTCTTGATAGTACGGCCATCTATCCTAAACCCGGTCACAAACTTCTCTACACACCTATGACCGGTGAAATAAAATGCCCTAGGTTATACCTTTGCCTTGCGCATTCTATTCCATCTCCTCTAATATCGATGCAACACATGCACCAACACGATCAACAATGATATGATCCACTCCATATCATCACGTGATCATATTGGTTCATCGATCTTGACTTCATTTGCTTTTCACTGTTGCCTTCGTCCATCGGTGCCAAGTCTTGCTCAAGCTTCATCGCCACGCGGTCCATCGCTCCAAAGCCTCCGACTTGTCCTTCACGCTTGCAACCGGTCCATCAAGCCAAGTCTTGTCTTGATCTTCTTCACCTTGATCACATGACTCAATGTCATATCTCATGTGCAATAAGCTCCTTTATCATCACATGTGTAAGCTTTGCAACATCTCCAAGCCATTTTCACCTTTATGGCATATGTTGCTCACACATATGTACCTGTGGACTAATCACCTGTGTATCTCATATAAACACAATTAGTCCACCTAGGTTGTCACTCAATTACCAAAACTACACAAGGATCTTCTAGCCGGCAAGCACGTGAACCTCGGGAGAAAAATTGGTTGTCTCTTGGCCGTTGGTATTCTCCCGGTGATTGATTTAGTATTCATCTTGTGATTGGTTCACTCCTCTACATGGCGGTATAATCACCCTACTTACTCATTTATATTCTTGCAAACTAGTTGTGGCAAGCTCTTTAGTGTAATTAGAATTGAGAGTTTACTTTGTTATTTTAAGTACATCTAGTGGAGCTCTTTAGAGTAGCAAGATTAAGAGCTCTTAGTGAGTAGTAACATTGTAAGTTGTGTGCCTAGTAATCATTGCAACTAGAATTATTAGATAGGTGGCTTGCAACCCTTGTAGTGCTAGAGCAAGTTTGCATTTCGCTATTTGTTATACTAATTAAATTGCTCTAGTTGATTTGTACATTTTTAAATAGGCTATTCACCCCCTCTAGCCATATTAGGACCTTTCAGTTGGGCCACCAACCGAGACTAAATATCTTTTAGTCCCGATTGGTGGCCTAACCTGGGACTAAAGCCAAATTTTGGTGCGCGGCGAAACTGCTAACTACCCAACAATTTCGTTTCCCATCCATACAACAGTTTATAACATATCCTTTAACATAAATAGGCTAAAAATTAGAAATTACGTAGTAAAAAATATAGCTAAAAAAATTACAATACAAATTTGCTTTCATATACAATTTATAATGCTTTTTCTCTCATGCTTTAAATGTTTAATAACATATGCTATAAATTATAATTATAATTTAAAAATTCAAATTTCAAATCTTAAAAATTCAAACATAGTTTTCTTTGACAAGATGATTTCAAATGAAAAAGTTGTCAACTATAAAGTTGCATAACTTTTCGAGATCTACAACTTTTGTTTTGGTCATTTCTCCGTTTGAGGATATTTTAAAAATTTAAATTTTAAATCTCAGAAATTTAAACATAGTTTTTCTTGACAAAATAATTTCAAATCAAAAAGTTTTCAACTACAAAGTTGCGTAATTTTTTGAGATCTATAACTTTTATTTTGGTCATTTCTTTGTCCGACAAAGTGGTACTACACATTATTCACAAATTTATGTACCATTTTATCGGACGAAGAAATGACCAAAACAATAATGAAGACCTTAGAGAACCTTACAATCCATACAAACATAATTATGATGTCCATACAAATAAACCTAATAAAACATAATTAACTTGCATACAAACATAATTAAAATATCCATACAAATAAAACTAATTAAAGTACATAACCCTTCGAATAAACCAGATTAAACATAACATTATGAATAAACCTAACTAACACATGGATCCTACAAACCGGCCGCAACCCTAATCTGTCTCCACGGCCAACAGTGTATGTCTCGGATTGTGTAACCACGATCATTGTCTATGTAATACAAGGCCCGCACTACAACACTCTTCATTGCCTCACAACGCCGAGGATATGGCATCCTATAGTTGTAGCCTACCGACGGACTATCGATGGGCTGATTCTGCCTAAATCTCACACAATACTGGATGTCAGTTGTCGTCCTCTGGCCCATCGCTTTCACGAGGTCCCAGGCGTACCCCAGTTGCTTAAGAGCTTGCGTGAGAATGAGCTACAAGCCACATGTAGTATAGGTGAAATCATAGAGCAAAACCTGCAAGCGAACAAACAAAAAATATCAAAAAACGCTCATATAATAATAAGAATAAATAAACATTACTCTCATATCATACACGACGTACCACATCCATATAGTTGAATGTCGCATGCCTCTCACTAACTCGCGGCACATCCAGACTATGCTGACGTAAAGTTTCTATCTTTAAGGACGATAAATCAGGCACACGGTAGCCAATTCACTCAATTGCCTATAAAAAAAGCAGCACGACATCGATCTGGGTGCCTATCTTGGTCGGCGACCGTCGTCTAGTCTGCACGATGTCCTAGCGCATCTCATTATTGTACCTAATGGAGATGCCGAAGGCGAGACTGCACGTCTATAACTCGCCTCCTTCATCATTCACGACCTCACTTGTCGTCACTTCAAGATGTCCCACACCCTGAGCAGCCATAGTGCTGCTTACAACCACTTGACCGGTTTTATAGTACGTGACATATGCAACAATCATATTATAAATGAATGTATATATGCAAAAATTATATTAGCACGCAAAACATAAAATATTCCATACTATTGATGGGTCTGGGTAACGCGGAAACGGACCTATGTGACGATGGTGCGAATGGAAGATCGCGAAACCTGGTTCCTGTGGCTAGGGAAGTCCGCTGCTATTCATCGTAACTAAAAAACTGAAAAAAAAACATCCCAATAAATATAGAACCCCCATATAAATATGCAATGCAACAATATATATTAGAGAAACATATAAACAATAAATCATCAAGAAATAATGTTGGTAACAAAGATTATTTCTAGAAAACAATAAAATTTTAAGGTAACAAAGATATATGCATGCCAAGTAAACTTAAACCCCCATATAAACAATATATATGCATGCCAAGTAAACTTTAACATTTTACACAAAATTTTGCTTAACGATTATTAACTCTCATCAAGAAATAATGTCGGTAACAAAGATCTAGAAAACAATAAATGTTTAAGGTTACGTAGAAATGATGTATAAATAAAACTAAAATCCACCATTATTATTCCTAATCTAAAAAACCACATATTTGAATATTTCTATGCTTATTACTAAAGCATGAAACGATCTACATTATTAGCAATGAAAGATTAGAAGAAGAAGTCGCTAACCTTTAGAAGATTGAAGATGAAGCCGGCGGTCGAGACCAAGAACTTGCTCCCCCAAGCAAGAACACGGATGAACAATAAGCAAAGACCAAGATTTGACCGGTATGTCTCGGGCTAGGTAGACAGTGGAAGCAGGTATATATAGGTGGAGACATTTAGTTTCGGTTGGTGGAGCCTACCAGGACTAAAGGATCAACCTATAGTCCCGCTTAGAGCCAAAACCCAGGATAAAAAGCCAGTAGGACCTTTGATCCCGGTTAGTGATTCCAACATGGATTGAAAGGCAACATTTAGTCTCGGTTTGAACCACATACCGGGACTAAAGGTCCCTGCTGCAAAAGCCTGTTGCACTATCCGTTGGACAGAAGATTCTAGTCCCGGTTGGTGGTTCTAATCAAGACTAAATCTACTATTACTTCCGGACCAAATTCCGGCCAAGACTAAAACCAAAAAGCAAAAGTCTATTATGTACTAGTATCTACTGTCTATTGAAAAGAAAAGCGCGCGCACAAGTGCACACAATGTACTGTCGGCGCCATTAACATATGATGCCTGTTCGTTTCGTCGTAAACGATCGTGGATTATTTACTACTGGTTAGTTTCGCTGGTTTGATGTAAGAGAAAAATATTGTTCCAGCTTATAATCAACGATCATATACGATCGTATAAGACCAGCCAAACAGGCCGATGATTTATATCTAGTACTACAATAACGACAGTTTTAATTATCTGAACACTGTGTCGAATAGGTACTAAAGCAGATAGATCTAGTAAGCAATTGCTCCTTTCTGAGTCACACCTTTCGAATCGAAGTCAATAAAATGCGTACGTACGCATGTCAATATATATGTATAGCCGGCATTGGCAAACTATCCGTCCCCATTCAAAATATGTACCGTACCCATTTGTCCTCTGGCCGGCAACTTTGAATCCTATACCCAAATATATATAGTACAAACAAGTTATGCAGGGAAAAGTGCCCGAGAAATTTAAATATGTACAATGCAAGTAGATAAAAAGGCGTCAATGCATGTAGGTAGACTACGTTACTACTCCACACTGTTTGTTTCGAAATTTATTTCGAATCCAAAAGGTTGAGGGTGACTGTCGTTTATACGATTCTATGATCATGGATGGAAGACCTGTCCTGGTTGTTGCATCCCGCTGTTATAATTTCTCACGATGTTTTTGATCGATTTAAGTAATGCTGATGATCAGCAATTAAGATGGACCATTGTGTGAAGTCTTATTTTACAGGTCAAAATTAATAGTTGCAGTCTGTTAAGCACCATTTGATCTTATTTGGGGCCATGGTGAGATTTGTTTTCTAGCGTACCCAAGGCCTGTGTGTTTGGCATGCGGAATGTTTTCGTTTTCTAGCCTGGAGCACAAGACTACTAGATTGAAGCGACAAAAGACCGGTTTCGCAGGAGAATCACTTTTGTTTGGCTATCAACTTATGTGCTAACAATTATATTTTCTTTAGTTGTAATCTCTTTTTGGTGCTACAAGCTAAATGGGTTGTATTTTAAGTTGTCCTTTGTCCACAAAAAGTTTGATTTTTTTTGGAAATATACATTTAATATATGTATTCTCATGGATTAAATGACTGCACCAGCCTTATTTGGATGACAAGTAAAAGTAATAACAGTGCTATAAGGACCTATCTGGCTAGTGGTCACGCTTGTCACACATGCATCTCCCAGCCTTCTGTACTTTGTATTTTTGTCTCAATATTGATAAAGACACCACACACGCATCTCCCAGCCTTCTGTACTTTGTATTTTTATCTCAAAATTGATAAAGACACCACACATGCCATTGATATCAATGGACACATCACAAGCCGTGTAGAGAGCACCTCAGAACAACCAAAGGATTACAGGTACGTGTACGTATAATGCTGTTTCTGCATGAATTGTGGAACCTTTTTTTCCCCGCAAAACAAAGTGGCGTGTATGTAGGCCTAACGTGTTGATCTTGAACCTATTTCTCAGTGAAGATAAAAGGCACTTGGCAAAGGCCAAGTGATAGGATACGAACTTGCACGATGCTTTGGAAAACGTTGCTTGCTTTCATTTTCTAACTGTTCTTTTTTTGGAGTAAATAAATGAAAAACTGCAACCGGGGAAAAATTGAAGTGATAGCATCAACATGCTGCAACTTGCCTAGTGCTAGCACAGGGACGGGAACGGGACGGATGGTTTGGACACCTGGAGAAGAAACAAGAAACACGGCCAGGGCAGGCAGGAGCCATACACAATTTACACACATGCACGCACTCCACGGCAAAAGCAGCGCGCGGTGTGCAAGTGCAACTGCAACTTGGGCAGCTGCCGTTTCCATTTTAGCCGCGCCGTATATTCCAAAGCGTACGTCGCTTCGCTTATACCTTTTCCGCTTTCGTCGTCGTCTTCGTCGCGCCCACGCACCGCCGGTCGCCGTCTGTGATCCCAGTGATCCGTGCTGGCAATGGCAATTGGCAAATGGGGGGCGCGGTTGTTGGCGGCCGATGGGAGCGCCACTCCACCTCACTCTCTTTCGTCCCCTGTCTGCCCACGTCTTGTTTGTTGCGCCCGCCTATAAATACGTGGGGTCCATCCACGTCAGTGGGGACTGCCTCCGTCTTTCCGCGCCTGACACCGAGGCGAGACAACAGAAAGGAGACGTAACGTCCAGATAAAACACTTACATCATTTGTATGAAAACGTATGCAACATCCAGATAAATACACTTGCAACATACATCGAAAAAAAGATAAAACATTGAGAACAGGAGCTCGCAACATACCTACAACCATTGCAATATGTGCAATATCCCAATTTACTTTTACAGCATCCTATGAAACACTTGCAACATATCTCTAAAACATTTGAAACATGCGCTTGCAACATGCGTTTTTCACATTTTTCTATATAACGCAAAACGGGGGACGTTTGCGTGGCCTGGCAGCGGCCAGTTGCGCCTACGCCTGGCCTAGTCCTGGCCAACGACGCCCCCTCTCCTGGCCGCCTAGCCTCGGTGCGGCGAAGGATGGAGAACGGCGGCGTGGTGGGGGAGGAGCCGTCGCTGCACTCATCGAGCATGCGCATGGAGCTTAGAGACGGAGAGCATGGCGCTGGCGACCGGGTCCGGCGGCAACTGTAGTCGGTGGGGCGGCTGGTAGCGTACCTCATGCGGAGGATTCCTCCTCTCCGCGGGAGACGGATGTGCTGCAGGGATGGGGGCGCCGTGGGGATGGCGGGCGCCAACGGCGCGTCGGAGTGGGCGGCAACGCGGGATGGAGGCAGAAGCGTGGCGGATTGGGACAGTCGGAATGCTGCATGGCGTCGTGTAGCCGCGATGCACAAGCGCGGAATTGGGGAGACGTGCTTCTGTGGGAATTTATTATTTTATAGACGAGCGGCGCATGCGACGATGAGTGGAACGAGGCGTCTGGTCTCCCAGACGTTTTAACGGCACCATTACCGTTATTCTAGTGTCCTACAATGCAGAATGGACCCCAGATCGTTACACATATCATTTACGGCTATAAGCCCAGTTAAAGGTTAAAGAAAGAAAAAAAATCCACATTATCTCCCACAACTTTCGTGAAAGTCCGCTTTTCCTCCCTGAACTCTAAAACCGGGCAAAATACATCCCTTAACTTTTAAAGCCGTTCATCTTACCTCCCGGGCCCGGTTATAAGCGGTTTTGAAGACGGTTTTGTCCTTTTCTTTTTTATTTATTTCGGCTGAATTTAAAAAAAATTATAGTAAATCACAGAAAAATCATAAAATATAAAATCTAATTTTATTGGACTCTACATGAGTAGATATACACAGTGAACATATAATATAAATTTAGTTATAGATTTTTTTAGTTTATGCTTGTTAAATATAGATAAATCTATCACTAAGCTATACAAGATCCAATGAGTATGAAATTTTTGCTACAGTTCAATCATATAATAATTAGCCCACCATAAAATTTTTATCACAATTGGACCATAGAAACTGCAGTTATGAATTATTCCAATTAATTACAGAAAAACATAGATCTAAAGGCACAACAAAAACTTTGTTCTAAAGAATACCATATTGTATGTTCACTATGTAGATCTACTCATTTGGAGTCCAACAAAATTGGATTTTTCTATTTTATGATTTTTCTGTGATTTACTATGATTTTTTCAAAGATTCAGCCGAAATAAATAAAAAAGAAAACAGACAAAACCGTCTTCAAAACTGCTTATAACAGGGCCAGGGAGGTAATATGAACGGTTTTAAAAGTTGAGAGAGGTGTTTTGCCCGGTTTTGAAGTTCAGGGAGGAAAAATATATTTTCGCGAAAGTTGAGAGGTAATGAGGACTTTTTTCCTTAAAAAAACCACCGTCTATGACCCAACAAACGAGCCCACTAAGTACCTAAGCCCGACGAAAATGCAAGCCTTAGAAAGCCCAGCTATAATGACCTCAAGTCCAGAGCGAGAGAGAGATTTCAGCCCACGAAGGAACCAAGCAGCACAGCCCAGTAACCCGTCTTGCCTGGCCGTCCCAAAACCAGCTGGCCCATTTTGTCGGCCTGCCTTGCGCAGCTCGTCCCAGCACACACCGCCGTCGTCCTCGCTCAGCTCGTCCGTCCTCGTGAGCTCCGCCTGCCCTCCCCACTGCCAGCCTACAGGACAGCCCCAGCCATCTTCCCCCACCTGTATACAGTTACAAAAGCTTGGCACTCGCATGCTCTTCGCCCCCTCGCGCCTACCGCTGCCGCGCCTCCCGCTTCGCCGCCTCCGCCTAGCTCCGGGCTCCCCAATGGCCTCCACGCTCGCCATCCTCAGGCCCTCCGCGCCGGCCCCGCTCGCGGGCGGCCGGGCCCGGGCTGCCGCGCCGGCGACCGCGAGGGTGGCGCTGTCGTCCAGATCTAGGTATTCGTCGGCCAGGGTGTCCCTCGGCTCCGAGGTTGCAGTTGGCGCCGACGCGCTCTTCGCCGACTATAAGCCCACCACCGCTTTCCTCTTCCCCGGCCAGGTACGGTGAGGGTGAGGCCCTCTTTTTGCAAGTTGTGGGCCGTGTGCACGCGCGTGTGGATTACCCACATGTGTAAATTCTGTGAATGGTCATCACTATACGATGGTTTATGCAAGTAGAATGTCTTAACTTCGGAATTGAAGCCTGGCAATGAATGGTCACCTTTTTGCACGTTTCAGTAAACGTACATCAAAATTTGGCCACAGAAGTTTCTGTTGATTTAGAGTTTGGTGCTTTAGTGCTGCTGTAATTGCATAATTCTAAGTTATACTATAAATAAATACCTCCACCGTTCTCCAAAAAATAAATAGTACCGTTGAGTCATGCCGACATCATTATGCCTATCTCCTATTCCCCTGTCCATTTATTGCTGGATGCTTTGATTTCAGGGTGCCCAAACCGTTGGAATGGGGGCAGAAGCTCAGAGTGTTCCAGCAGCTACCAAATTGTTCAACCAGGCAAATGAAATCCTTGGGTATCTCCAAACCTCTGATAGTATCTACTACGCGTTTTCTCTCTCCTCTACTTGCAGTACTTATTTATAATCCACGGACGCTCAGCCGCTCAGCTTCCAAGGAAAATAATTATAGTGCTTATGCTAACTTGTTCCTTTCTACTGGTTAATATAGATATGATTTGCTGGATCTTTGCACCAATGGGCCAAAAGAAAAGCTTGACTCAACAGTGATCAGTCAGGTATGTGGATTTCAGAGTCCCAAGTAATTTGCACCAGTGCTGCCATGCATAGTTAATTCAGTTTCTTTGCCATGCAACTTATTTGCTCCTGCTAAATGTGTCCCACCAAATTAAGTTTCCTGGTCTATATGATGTACTTTGCAGTTTATATGCTTGGCTTGGAAATCCCAGATTCTGAGAACATCTCCAAGAGTTTCCAATACGCACTCCCAATCTTGATTTTTTTGGCAAGATTGAAAAAACCCTCTCTCCAACAACTCCTTATCTCAACTCCAAATCCATGCGGAAATATACACTTGCATATCCATTGTCCAATCTGGAGGTGGAAGGATGTGGGAAGGAAAAGGAGAAAGAACAGGTTTCCTAGTGCAAATTTACTAGAGAGAGAAAGTATAAAAAGTGGCTAGGGTGATTTGGAAATAATCCGGGATTCCTGATGCAAAATTACCTTCTGCCTTTAGGAGTGAGATATTGGAAATGGTTGGAGAAAGGCAACAAATATGCTCCCTACTTCTTTTTAGCAACTTGGAAAACTCATTGATTTACCAATTGTTTTTTTAGGAACTATTGGAGATGCTCTATTGTGCAGCTCTTAAGCAATGCCCTCCTCTTGTTTGGTTACCAATACTTGCATTTTGAAGCTTGCAATTGTGGTCAGGAACTCAGGATCCCCAGAAATTAATTTGTTAGTTTTGTTTTAGATAAGATATATTGCATATTTGTATGAGTAAGGGCACGTACAATGCAAGATGTTTAGACATATGTGCTTAAGAAGAGAGAATGTTGTCATACCACTGAGCATTTGCTTGTTCCTAAAATGCAAACAGATGCTTAGGTAGGTTTAACCTCCTCCTTAACACACATTAAGCATTGGTGCTAACTTAAGCATCTTATCCACCTCACAAGCATCGGGTGCTATGGTTGGTGAAGGTTTTTTTTTTTTTTTTTGGTAAAGCATCTCCTCTAAGCACCTCCATTGTACATGCTCTAAGACTGCATAGGATTATTCCTTTGAATTGCAGTATTTTTGCAGTCTTGTCAATTAAGTGCTATGTTCTGCCTGCTGAATAGTTCTTTTTGCAGCCGGCTATATATGTTACCAGCCTTGCAGCAGTAGAGGTACTACGTGCACGCGATGGAGGCCAAGATGTGATTAACTCTGTAGATGTTACATGTGGTCTCAGTTTGGGAGAATATACTGCTCTTGCATTTGCTGGTGCTTTTAGGTACTCCATTCGTTCTCCAGAAGCACTTGTTTGTTATGTCAAACCATGTCCATCATGGAATGAACAAAGCGTACATGATAGGCGTACTTTTGCAGCTGTAACTTGGATTTGATAGTATATCAACTATGCACAGTTGCACACTAACACATCCTATATCACCATGCAGCTTTGAGGACGGACTGAAGCTTGTCAAGCTAAGAGGAGAAGCTATGCAGGTTTGTCTACAGAAACACTAATAGATAATTTGTTTGATTTTGTAGATTGATTTCTAATGTTCATTATCTGTGTAGGATGCTTCAGATGCTGCCAATAGTGCGATGGTTAGTGTGATTGGTCTGGATTCAGAAAAGGTGCAAGAACTATGTGATGCTGCTAATGAGGAAGTAGATGAAAATGAACGAGTTCAGATAGCAAACTTTCTGTGCCCTGTAAGTGTTTTATCTGATGCTGTCGGTAACCTCGTATGCTGGCTCTTGATTGATATGAAATGAAGTACATAAAAATACATTGCAGGGGAATTATGCAGTTTCTGGTGGTGTAAAAGGTATTGAAGTAGTTGAAGCCAAAGCAAAGTCCTTCAAGGCCAGAATGACGGTTAGTGTTCCAAAAATGTTTTGCTTGAATCATATTTATTGAAATACTCCCTCCGTTCCAAATTATAAGTCGTTTTGATTTTTTTTGGTACATCCATTTTGCTATGCATCTAGATATAATATGTCTAGATACGTAGCAAAATTGATGAACCAAAAAAGTCAAAGCGACTTATAATTTGGAACGGAGGGAGTATTATCTATAATTTTATATGGTTAAGCATATTACAGTTTTCAGTTATTCTGCCTCCCATTCTCCTTTTTGTTTCAACAATCTTAGTATCTTACCAAAGGAATTTTCATGCTTAACCATTATATTTCCAGGTTCGCCTAGCTGTTGCTGGTGCTTTCCATACTAGCTTCATGCAACCAGCTGTTTCAAGGTTGGAATCTGCGTTGGCTGCCACTGAGATTAGAACACCTAGAATCCCGGTCATCTCCAATGTTGATGCGCAGCCCCACTCAGATCCTGACACCATCAAGCAGATTTTAGCGCAGCAGGTGAGTTCTATACCAAAACTTGAATTCTTACTGCAGGCTACTAGGCTTGCCACTTTCTAGGGTGAAGTGATTTTTGACGGTTGCATGGCTCTGACCGACCTGCACAACAGGTAACCTCTCCAGTGCAATGGGAAACGACTGTTAAGACTCTTATGGGCAAGGGGCTTGAGAAAAGTTATGAACTCGGACCAGGAAAGGTAAGTGATTAGTTTCCTGTTTGTGATTTATTTATTGTTTAGTAATGTTTCTCGAGTTATAGCAGTGATTTAATTTTCCAAGATAGTATAGCAGCTTGAAGGATTCTTAATAACCGAAATCACTAGTAATGCTCTTGAATTATCCTTTTTTTTTCTGGCATCCAGGTTATAGCAGGTATTCTCAAGAGAATCAACAAAGGCGCTAGCATTGAGAACATCGGGGCTTGAAGGTCAGGGATCTGAAGAACTCTTGATGGAACTAAGTTACACAACAGAGGACTAGCCCCCCGTCGGGTGAATATGAACCTTTGAGTTAGCGTTTTTTGTTAATTTTTTTTTTACCTTCGTGGTTGAATTTTGATCTTGATGTAAAATTGACACTTAAACTCGTCTGGTCCAATGATTATATGAACAGTGTAGTTTTCACAGTATTTGAATAACAAGCACATCCGTTTGGTGAAGTTGTGTCCAGATTCAATGTCGTTGCCTGCCCTTAGCCATCCCCGCTTCTTCTCTCTTCCTCCGGGCATACCGGATTGGCGGTTAGCACGCTTAGAGCAATTAGCAATGGTCTCAAAAATAGCCTCTAAATCATTCCATATTTTCTCTCTCGGCACTGTTAGCGTCCGGAGGTCCGGACGGACACCGGCGTCCAGGCACCCGCGGCTGCAGTCTGTTTTTCGTGCGTCCACGCACGCCCTGCGCTGCCTTCTCGCTTCCCACGCACATCTATGTGTAACACTCTATAACACTCTACTTTTGAAATATTTAGATGTAATACTTGCAACGTAAAAAAAAAGGCAGAAAAAACACTTGAAACATGTGTCTGAAATATTTGCAAAAACACTTAAAATACTTGAAAATCATTGCAAACATGCGTAACATCTAGATAAAACAATTTCAACATATGTATGAAAACATATGCAACGTATAAATAAACATGCTTGCAACATACATTAAAAAAATAGACGAAACATTAGAGACAAACTCTTACAACATACGTGTACAATTATTGAAACATATGTAACATCCCGATCTATTTTTGCAATATCCGTATGAAATACTTACAACATACCTCTAAAACACTTGAAACATTTGAAATATGAGCTTGCAACATGCGTTTTCACCCTTCTTCTGTGCGACGCAGAGCAGAGCACGGAACGGACGGTTCCGGCCAACCGGCGGTCGAGCTGGTGGCGCAGCCTGGCAACGGCCAGCTACGGCTCCGCCTGGCCTAAGCCCAGCCAGCGACGCCCCCCTCTCCTGGGGTGCTCCTGGCGATAGCCGTAAGCGGGAGGTGGACGTTGCGCCGTGGCGTGTCGGAGCCGGAGATCTTCCTGGTCGCCGACCAGGCGTCCGGACCCCGTGGTGGAGGCGGTAGCGGCGGTCGGGTGGCTGCAGTCTCCCTCTCCACGGCGCGAGCAGCGCAGGTCGATCGGCAGGTTTGCTAGCCGCGACGAGAGGCCCCAACGGCGGAGAAAGTGAGTGAAGGGCGAACGATGCAGTGGAGGCGCCCGCGGCGGTCGGTGCTGAGTGGGGAAAGTGTTGCTTTCTTTTTCAGAACTGTGCATATGTCGTGAGGGGAAGAGGACGGTGGGCCAATCCATAGGCCCAGCTAAAAGCGTCCGTTCGGATGGATGTGGGACGGACGTCCGCGCTGGAGCATTAGTGTTTCTCTTTTCTCATTATCTATGCGCATTCTATCTATTTCATTTGACATAAATTCCTCCAATAATGTTACTATTTTATACAAATAACTACTACTCAAATCTAGAAATTCAAGTTTCAATTTAAATTTGAAATAGATCACATAGTTTGTCCCATCACATAGTTTAAGTTCCCCTTGTTAAAGTACAAACATGAAGCATAGGAACGAATCACTTCCCTTCTCCATTGTTATCACCACTGCTAGCCTCGCTACCTTCACCAGTTGCACCACTTTGATCCACCGAAATTGTTGAATGACGCCATCCGCTTAGCTGCAACTGCAAGATGAGCCCTCGTTGCAACAATATATGCTTCCATATACGGTTCTAGAGTGGTGATGTCCGAGAGTATGATCCTTTATTCTTGCTCCCACATCAACCTCCGAGGCTGTTCGGCTGGTATTAAAGCCGGTTGAAGCTGTTTTGTTGTGAGAGAAAAATACTGTAAATTCTAGCTGATAAGTCGGCTGATAAGTTCAAGCGAACATGCCCGATCTGCCTCCACCTTGCGCTCCTCCAGTGATACCTTGAGCTCTTGTATCATCTTCCTCTCCTCTCATCTCTTCCTTTATTTTTTCTTTCTCCAAAAATGAGGTTTCGAAGGACCTGTTTGTACGGTCCATCATCCACTCCGCTCTTCATTTTCTCCTTCGCCTGCTTTCTATCAATTGGCCTTTTCTTCGCGGTTAGGGGGTGTTTGGTTCTTTAGTTGCTCCTAAAATTTATGTCACATCGAATGTTTAGATGCTAATAAGGAGCATTAAATATAAATTAATTATAAAACCAATTACATAGATGGAGGCTAATTTCCGAGACGATTTTTTAAGCCTAATTAATCTATCATTAGCAAATGTTTACTGTAGCATCACATTGTTAAATCATGGCTTAATTAGGCTTAAAAGATTCGTCTCGCAAATTAGTCGCAAGTTGTGCAATTAGTTTCGTAATTAGTCTATATTTAATACTCCATGCATGTGTCCAAACATTCGATGTGACAAAAATTTTAGGAGGGGGTGAAGGAACCAAACAGGGCCTTAGCATGGTTAGTGCCACTCTTGCCACTTGCCCCATCTTATCCATCACAATTCACAAGATGGGTTTTGCGGAAGCTACATGTTTGTCCTAGGGGTCTCTTGTAATTGTCTAGTGACATAAACTTAGGACAATGTCACACCTTCAACCAATAATGAACAAAAGCATAGCCTCGTGCTTCGACGCATATGCTGTCTGTGGCTGTAGCAAAAACACACACAAAAAAAAAGGTCAATTCAAATTATCATTATGCTCTCTACATAAATGAGATATTTTTTACGCTGCCTTCATAATGATGTCCCAACAGTACTGGGTGTTTGCAGTCGTCACCCTCAAATGTCAGTGATAGGATCAATGCGAATCTTCTCCCATGGTTCACACAGGGAGCAAACTGGTTGAGACCAGTTGGTTCCTCATTGCCAGTGATAGGATCAATGCGAATGTTCTCCCATGGTTCACACAGTTAGATGTCTTCTTTCTTACCGTAGTTCCATTGATCTTTTACATCCCTTTGAAGACCCTCTAGTTGCCTCATTACTGTGGGTGATATGAACTTCTAGAGGAAGAACAAAAGAGATGTATTCAATGTTGGTATAATTGGACATCATCCCAGAAAAATCACCAGTTGCCATTCACAATTTAGAGAACCAATTAAATAACAACTCGTAAAAAGTTAACAGGGCAAAGGTTTAATTAAAATACTCAAAACTTAACATTGTGCACGTCCACTGCCAATTCCCGAGTACCGAATTCCTAGGCAACAACTTTGGCATCAAAACTATGGTTTTTGAAGTACACAGGGAGCAAACTAGTTGAGACCCCAACAAAACATCCAGATTAAACCAAATGAAATGGAGATATCCAGGGCATCATCTTTATGCATTTTCGGTCATAGGGTACTCAAAGACCACGTCTTTCCCACACAGCCTGCGGTAGACTGCAGTGTAGGTCTCCAGCTTGTATTCGGTGTTGTTCCTCTCGTTTGGGTCCAAGAAGATCTGAATGGCATCACAAGAAAAGGCAAAGTACTTACTTCAAGATGTTAGCCAAACCAAAAAATGTATACAAAACGATTCTAGATAACAAAGGGCAATGCAATTTTTAAGTGTTTTTGTACAAGTGAATACAATTGCCCGTAGTGATGCCAGTGACACCCTTTGGTTACTCAATAGGATATGTAGATTATCTGAACAAAGCAAGATGGAAGCATCTACCTTGATGATCTTGGCACCATCCAGACGGTATCTGACACGCTTCCCCACAATCTCAGCTGGGTAGACAACATCCTCCATGATGCCATCATGAACAGCAGTCAGAGTCCTGGTGCGAGGGCGCTGAACAGCTGAACCCTTCTTGGGTGGCCTCACGATCCTCCTTGTGGCAACAATTACCACATCCTGTGACAAGTAAAATACATGATCAACTATTCTGGCAGACTTGACTGTAATATTGTAGCCCAAACAAGATTGTTTAGCCAAAAGTTTCTAAACATCTTCTATGTACAAGAATCACAATAATAACAAACAGACTCATATTATGACAACAAAACATATATCTATATCACAAAAATACCAAGCACTCAAGTGCTATCAATACAAAAAATAGAGGTAGTACGTGTAGTACAAGTAGACATGTCTAACATGTAATAAAACTACAAATTGGCAAAGAGGGTCAGAAGTTTCTTCCCATTTCATCAAGAACTAGTAATTCAAACATTGAAATGAGCCAAAGGAATGGACTACATATATGAGGACGACGGTATTGACAATCAGCTGTGACCACAGCTTAGCTGTTCATGACAACCAATTTTATGCGAGAGTAATAGGATTACAATAGGATGGTAGCTTTGGTGCTACTAAATCTCCTAATCCTGATAATCAACATGAGTTGCATACATGTATGAAATCCAACACGGCATCTAAATCGATTACCTCGTCCAAGCTTATGCAGTGGCTACAATTAGCATATAAACTAAGCACAGCAGTAGAAAAACAAAACGACAAATTTACCTTGCCGCTGAATTTCTTCTCAAGCTCCCTGACGAGCCTGACGTGGATCTTCCTGAAGGCCTTGCGCAGGCGGTACGGGACGTGGATCACAACAGCCTTCCTGTTCCCGGCAACATCCATCTGGCTGCAACGTCACAACAAGCATCGTCACCAAATGTCACAACCATACCCCACAGGCTACTGCATCTCAACAGGCAATACAAGATAGGAAGAAACGGTAATCTTACATAGCATTGTTGATGTACAGGTCCTTAAGGTCACTCTTGAGCTCCTGGTTGCCGTTCTCCAGGTCGAAGAAAGCCTGCAGGTACAACAAAACCAGCCGAAAGCACATCACAACCCTGACACATGGGCAACCAAAACACAGCAGCAGCAGTTCGAAGAAAATAAAGGCAATAACAGGAGAGAGAGAGAGAGAGAGGAGGGGGATTGGCGTTCTGCTCACCTGGGCGACGGAGTCCTCGAACTCGGAGGGCTCAAGGCCCTTCTCCTTCTGGATCTTCTTCCTCGCGGTGTACATCTTGCCCCTTCGCCGCCGGACCCTGCGGCCAAGGAGGAGATTCGGAAAGCAGAGCACGGATCAGCACCCAGCGCGGAGAGGGATAACAATCAGAGAACGCGTCGCCAGATCGATGGCGGACTCGGGGGGCGGAGATGGGATACCTGAGCGGGAGGAGATGGGGTGAGGAAGCGGAGTGGAGGCGCCGGCGCTAGGGTCTGGAGGAGGCGTGGGTGGCTGCTCGGGTGGCAGCTCTTATACGCTTCGTTAAAACCCTAGCCCCGGGGAGTGGGCCGACCAGGCTGGGTGGAATGCCAGAGCGTGAGACGGGCCGAGTATTTGAGAAGCCTATTTTGTGGCCCGACTTGAGAGGTGTGTTAGACTTGCGCGTCTTAGCCCCATAGCATTGTGGCCCAACTGTATCACGGAAAAGGCCTTTCGTTTGACTGGCATCACGGGCCACGGCGGAGGTTTCTGGAACTGGAAGTCAAGAGGCGAGACGTGTCACGTGAGTACGTGACCAATATGTCGTCGCGTTGCACCTCACACGCATGTCCATCGTCAGCTGCCGGATTTTCCATACGCGCAGCCGTGCCGTGCCGACGACCAACGAAACCATGCGAGGAGGAAAGAGCCGTCGCTTTCGCTCGGCAGTGGAGGACACATCTTCCTCGCCGCTTCTGGCTTTGATCAGGTCGCATCCAACGCGCGCGACCTGGTGAACCAGGACGCACCCTCCCACGATTCCTTTCTTCTCCGTCTACGCGTAGTAAAGAAGTTGCTAACCTAGAATCAGAGCAAGAGATCGACAGCACGCAGGAGGGACTAGGGAGCGCCGGAGCAGCGACAGCAGCAGAGAGATCGCCGGGCCGCTCGCCTGTTTGGAGAGAGGAAGGAAACAAGAGATGGACGAGATCATGAACAAGGTGGGCGCTTACTGGCTGGGGCAGAGGACCAACAAGGAGATCTCCTCGGCCGGCGACGACCTCGAAGTCCGTGAGACAAAACCATCCCATCCCTGCTCTTTCTTGCAGCTCATGTCTGGTTAAATTTCTGTTCATTTCGTCCTAGCGTGGTTCAGCTCAAGCCTCACACGCAGCTCTGTTCGTCCTTATTATGCCCTCCGACGAATAGATAGAGCAGCTGAAAGTTACAACAGTCACGGATGAAATCGATTAGTGATTTTAATAAAAGTTAGTTATAGAACAGCCATGGATGAACAACCCTGGTTCCCATCATCCGTTTATCGTCTTGTTTGCTGATCGCGCCGCTGATGTTTGCTACTGCAGTCGCTGTCGACCAGCGTCGGGGATGGGGCGAAATGGCTGGTGAACAAGCTGAAAGGCAAGATGCAGAAGCCGCTGGCGGAGCTGCTCAAGGAGCACGGCCTCCCCGTGGGTCTGTTCCAGCGCGAGGCGACCAACTACGAGTTCGCGCCGGAGACGCGGCGCCTGACGGTGTACATCCCGTCCCCCTGCGAGGTCGGCTACCGCGACGGCTCCGAGCTGCGGTTCGACGCCACGGTGTCGGGCACGCTGGGCGACGGCCGCCTCACGGAGGTGGAGGGGATCAAGACCAAGGTGCTCGTCTGGGCCAGGGTCACCGCCGTCAAGGCCGACGCCGCCAAGGTCCACTTCACCGCGGGGATCAAGAGGTCACGCAGCCGGGACGCCTACGAGGTCGTCAGGGGCGGCATCACCGTCGACGAGTTCTAGCTTAATTTTGCTATCGCGGCTCGCATGGATGGACGAGCTTCATCTTGCTTGCTGCACGATGAGATGGACGAGCTTCATCTTGCTTACTGCACGCTGAGATGGTTGCTTGCAGCAATAAATTCTACAGTCATTAGCTAGTTGAGAGATTTGCTTTCACCGGTGTGTTTTGTGCTTTGCTGTGAGAATTTAATACCTGGAAGGATTCAGAACTTATGCTCATTGCATATATCAACATATATGTTTCGTGTCAGTACAAAATGGCCCAAGTGACAGCTCGAATCTGTCAGATTTAAAACTGAGTGTCTGGCAGTTTATCGGAACGAGAATTAGATGTGAAAGAATACACGAGAAACAAGTTCACTGAGGAGCTGCTGCTCCAGACGCGGTGGACTGAAGGAGATGCTGACAGTTTTGGCTAAGAAGAAGAAGAAAAAAAAACATTTCTTTTTTAACAAAAAAGAAAATGCACCAGCCGGGAATCGAACCCGGGTCTGTACCGTGGCAGGGTACTATTCTACCACTAGACCACTGGTGCTTCTTTGATTTTGGGAACTTAGACATCTTAAAGTTATTTATTAACTCTAATATAACTAAAATATCCAATCGGGATTCTGTGGCGCCACAGCAGCAAATCCATGCTAAGCGCCCGTTTGGATCCTTAGGGATTCTACGTATCCTGATAAAAAAAAATCTCAGCCTAAAATCTCTTCAAACAGTCTAGGATTCTATTAGATTTTACACAGAGACACAAAATCCAATAAAATACATTGGATTTTTTTTTTAATCCTGGTTCTTAGATCCTAAAGGATCCAAACGGTACCTAAGCTCGAGTTAAATCATTAGTTATTGTTCATTCCAGCCACAGAAATAAACATTTAACGTATTACCAACCATGTTCAACGAAACCAAAGCCTTTGCATTATATATATATATATATATATATATATATATATATATATATATATATATATATATAATCTGGGGCTACAACAATGCAGATAAGCTTGCTGACACTGAGCAATTCTGATCAACACATGGAAAAAGAAGTATTCTATTATTTCCTCACCAAGAGGCTGGAAAAATAGTACACCAAATTATCTGGAAAGAAAACATGGTACAGACAGATCTTCGTTAGACAGATATTGATGTGCCACATCTCAATTTCCCGTGATAGCTCTTGGGCACAACATCACAACAAATGCATCCTGGAGCTTCGTCTTTCTGTCAGCTGAGCGAGTATGCTTCTGTATGGAAGTACATTGACTTCAGGAAAAATACATGGGGCTTAGAGAAATGCCCAGACTATTTCCGCCTTTCTTCATTGAATCTTTCAAAAAATGACTTTGAGGCCTCGTATGTAGACCAACATATCGCAGCCGCAGGTGCATGGAACAGCATTCTTGGCTTCCATCCCCTCATGAGCCCGGAATACCCATCTCGCTTTATGATTGTTCTAAACACATCACCTATTGAGCTGCTTGAAAAGCGCTCACAGCCACACACACCCTGATCACCAAAATGAGTGTTACTATCTTGATGAAACTGAAAGCAGGTTTGATAGAATTCACATTCACAAAGATAAAAAAAATCAAACCTTATAGAAACCATCCACATTAAAACAGAATATACTCCCCTCCGTCCCAAAATAAGTAACTTGTAGAGGTTTAAATTTGCCTTAAAAATAGCATTCTACAAATTCTACAAAAACATGGGACACTACCTCCTAATGCGGAAGCTAATCATGCAAACTATAACTACCAAATGCAAGAGATATCCTCCGGGAAAGGAAAGGAGATGAGGGTAAATACGTTTGCCAACATTTTTAATCTGTGAGAAAAATATTTATTTTGCCAGCTGCGTCTTTCCTATTGATTTGCACCCAAACCAAGAAAGACTTTATGATTCACTTAATGGTGCATTTGCACTTGATAACTTCCCATAGCATATGAAACACTATAATTTCAGTATACAATTCAAGAACTAAATGAAAAACAGTTAAAACAATATTCAAGCAAGGTCACACTGGTCTATATGTTACAGGAAAAGCCTTCCCAGGTTGTTTTCATGTTCCTTTCATGTATATCCATTTGTTTCTCTTTTCTTATATCATGTTTAAGCTGGCGGAATCAATGTAGATCATGGAAGCTAGCGAAAGATGAAGACAAACAGATAAGTCAAGGAGAACATGTGGTATTTAACAAGAATGTTTAACTTAAACATAGCCAGACAATCATAACATTTAAAGTTCTTCAAACACACACCGCAAATGATATGACAACCAAACAAAGGAGTAGACTAGACAGAGAACATGCAATCGGTGGAGACTGCAATCTAGAATTCTAATTTGACGTCACGTTAAGTATAAACTCTATATGTGATAGACAGGCTATTCAAACATATTTGAAGGCCCGAAGTTTGAACTACAAAGTTGCTGATGTGTGTGGTTAATGATTTCTAGGAATCTCCACTTCGATTTTCAGCACAAATTTGCAGGTCAGCTCAAGGTTAGAAAAGGCGGTACGCGGTATCTAGGCAGCGACCCATTGCCTAGAGCCTAGGCGTTTTTCTAGGCGGTGGCTAATACATGCATAAATACTTAAAAGAAAAGGAAAAAAAAAATAGGAGACCAGTGGTCATGGAATACGGAGAAAGAGGAGAAGGCCCATTTAACGGCCCAACTCTCCCACATTACAGCCTCTCCCGCATCTCTCTCTCTCGCCCGCATCTGTCTGCGCCCGCCGCCGCCAATTCCTCTCCCTCTCCCGCATCTCTCTCTCAGTCCGCGCCTGCCGCCACAGTTCCTCTCCCTCTCCCGCATCTCTGTCCACACCCACCGCCGCCGGTTCCTCTCCCTCTCCTGCATCTCTCTCTCTCAGTCCGCGCCCGCACCTGCCGTCCGGCTCCGCCCAAGGCTGCTCCTCCTCCACCGGCCCGACGTCCCCTCCTCCTCCACCACCTACATACCACCTACCCTTCTAGGCAAGGCGGTACCCCTCCGCCCAGTGTGGAGGCGCGCCTAGGCGAGCACGGAACAGCGCCTTGTTGAACACTGGGTCAGCTATTGGCATGTGCTATATCATCTCTATGGCGTCATCCAATTATACCTATTGCTTTGACATTGATTTCTCTTAATTCTTATATCCAAAATTGACACAACATGAATCTAGTCCTTATATGGACATGTGGCTCAGACTCCGATTGGAACACAAGATTTTTCCCCAAATACTACATTTTTTTTGTGAAATTCCTGCATTCCAAACATGCCCTTAGAATTACATCTCACTCTTCAGTGGCGGCAGCACTAAAAACGTTTTGTAACTATGTCACTAGGCTTCCACAGTAATGCCACTGGGCATCCTTAGAGCAGTGATTACCACTAGCTTCATTGCACAATTGTTTCCAATAATCTTGGAGATGAATAGGATAACTAGATCCTATAAGAGATCCCTCCTTTTTGGTGGGTAAGCCATCAGAAATCACTCAAATCAGCTCTAATATTGTTGCAGAGCATTAAAAATCAGAGCTTTGGTCAGATTGCAAATCAAGCGCACTAGATCTTCACCTGGCACTGTAGCTGCGTCTTGGCAACATCGAGGGGCGTGGTGACCGCCGCCGCAAGTGCCCCTGCTGCGGCCCCAGCGGTGGCGTGTACGGCGAGGGACTCCTCATCGGCGGCCATGTCCCCGAGCATCCGCTTGGCCGCCTCGTAGGTGGCAAAGTGGACAGCGGTGTAGGGTGCGTTCATGACCACGGTTGTCCGGTAGGAAACGAAGAAGGCGCCAGGCCCCTCGTCGCGCAGCACGGTGCGGATGCAGTGCCCTACGCCCGTGTAGGGGCTGCTGGTGAGCTGCAGCCGCTGCTTGACGGTGTCCATAGGCGTGAAGACTGCGTCGCTGGCGACGGTCGCGACGACCCCGGAGGCGGCGTGCGCGGCGGGGTTGTTGGGGCCGAGGCGGTCGGTGAGGGCCGACTTGGCGAACTCGTAGACGGAGAAGTAGACGGCGTGGGCGGGGCCCGCACCGAGCGCCATGGCGGGGAGTCCCCGGTAGAGGGCGAGGGCGCCGCCCTCGCCGGCCACGGCGTTGCGCAGGGCCGCTCCCAGAGACAGAGCCGGTCGGCAGGGCGGCGTGCTGGCCTGCATGTGGGTCTTGAGGGTGTCGACGGGGAACATCACCGTGTGCTCGACGACGCCGGCGACGGAGCCGGCGAGCATGTACTGCCAGAAGCGGAGGCCATCGTGGGTGGCGTCGGGGACGGCGGGGGTGCTAAGCACCGGATTGGGAGGGTGGCCCTGCGGGGTCGTCGGCTCCTCAACTGCGGCGGGCAGGAGGCCGTCGGGGGTGCGGAAATCCGCAGCCATGGAAGGCGGCTGCGGCAGGTCTAGGGTTTTGAGAGGGGAGCACGGGCCGAGGCGATTTGAGGGGAGCACGGAACGCTCGAGGAGGAGAAGGAAATAAAGAGAGATTTGAGGGGAAGGAGGATGTCGCCATTCAGGAGGAGGGGACGGGGAGGAAGAGGAGGCGGTGGTCAAATCGATCTCGCTGCATCCTTCCAGTTCCGGCCTCCTTTCGCAGTTTCTTCCCCGAGTTTTTCTCGTTTCGAGCAATCTGGGTATTCCGGCCTCCGAGCAGCCACGTCCCGGCCATCGGATTAGTATATTCTTCTATATTTCTGATTTGTGTGTAAGACGAATGGGACTCCAAATTATTTGAAAATTTTATTGATTATTGTTATCGAAAACTCTCTTACGCGACCTATTGCGATATGTCGTCTACGTGTGACGCCTCTTCGTGACCGTCCCTCTTTTTCTCCATCTCCGACGGGCTTAAAAAGGGGCCTGGAGAAGGCAGGCGGGCCCGACGGTGGGGACGGGAGGCGGCGGTGACGCCGCCGGAGCGGTGATAGAGGATGCGGCCGGGAGAGGGTTAGGGAGACCCTGGCTATGTTGATGGCGGGGGAGAGGAAGGAGGAGGTTGTCGTGGGCGCGGTAAGTCTCATCAGGTAAGACACTACCGCGCCGCGGAGGGGTCGCACGTACACGATGTGCCACGCGATATTGAGTTCCGCCAAAACCCTACCGCACGATGGAGTTGCATGTTTTCCAAGTCGCGCAATATCATCGTCCTGTTATTATGTGGTTTATAAGCAGGACGAAGTTGGCTTTTGTTTCTGTTGTAGAGATCAAGTCGTGGTCTAGTTCTCTTTTGTAAAGGCGACTAATTTGTCTGTGCTATATTGGGCGCTTTGACCTGGCTAACCAAATTTTTTATTAGGAAAGGGGAAGCCCATTTGTGAGTGCCATTCGTACGTGTGTGATGTGGCTTTGCGTATGGAAGAAAGGGCGAGGAGAAAGGCAAGTCCAACACGAGCATCGCAGGTCAACAGACAACAGCATCGAATTTGCAGGGATCCACACGCCATCGACTTCACCATGAGAGATCATATGATCTGATAGTACAGGTTAGTCACGCAGTGGGCTGTGATCAACTTGCTAATGCTGCATTGATACGTGAGACATATCGGATGTTCCTCCAGGAACGTGGGAGGAAAAAAAATATGCTAGCATACAGCCAACACAACACGGTGGCTATGAAAAAAAAAAAGAGGGCAGTTGGGGCCTAGTAGTTGGTACACGCAACAGCCACTCTACAAAAGCGGGGAGAATATTCAACCTGGCAACGGTTCAGACTTCAGAGATGCCACGCATTACAAATACTGAAGCAGCCTGATTTCTCAAAATGGGTTCTCCCCATCTGCAACTTGTAGCCATGTTAGCCTTCTCCATTCGCTGCATCAGGAGCAGTAGAACCAAACATAATCAGGAATCAGTTTTGTTTTCTTTCCCTTCCCCTTTGCTGTGGAATTTGCAACATGGCATCCTATTATGCCCCGACAGACTCTATCAGCATATGATGACTTGCAATTGCAACTCCACATCAACACTCAGAATCAAATTCAGTTACATTTGTTTTAGAAAATGGAAGAGACTTTCCGCTTCTGCATCTCCGCACATAGCGTTTACATTATTACATAGTGTAATTCACAATTGATCTTCCAAGAGTAAAACAAGTGACCATCATAAAGTCACAACCATTACAAAGGAATCTGTCGATTTCAAGTTCTCATTTCCACTACACCATCATATTGGAATGGTTCCACCCCAGCATCCAAAGCAGCACGTAGCAACATTGCGCAACAGCAGCTCTATTTCAGTGAAGTGAAGCTGTCTTCTAATGTGAGATTCACATTCCGAAAATGACTGATGCACAAAGATCGTACTAGAGAGTAATTGCAGAATTAGGCATATTTATCTCTGTTTGGGACTTAAAGGCTTTGTTGTTGTTGTTGTTGTTGTTGTAGGCATATTTATCTCTGCAAGAAAAAGGAGCTCCATGTTTTGAAAGATAGGAAATGGAAACATCAATATAAACACTTTGCAAGATTCCTTCTTCTTGCCATAGCTTATGAAAAACAGTTACATTACTTTCCAAGCTAAAAGAATGGCAAGAAATGAAGCAAAACTACCAGCATTCCGAATGATAATTTGTTCCTCTACTCACAATAAAGTCACATCACATTACTTTAATTACGTTTTCACAAGAGTGATTCATCTGCCTTCCATTGAACATATTTCTAGCCTTCCAATGCCAAAAGGACAACAGAGAATCAGCTATTGGAGGTCTCAGTCTTATGTTCTCTTGCCCACACCCAGAGCACAAGCATCAAGTTGCAAAAGGACTATCAGAACCTTAGTGTTTCCATATCTTAGCCCTACAAGTTCATTCGACAGAGAGATTGTATGATTCAGATTGTAAGATCATCTATGTGCAGAAGAGTTCGCAAGCAGCAAGCTAAGTTAAATTTATAACAAAGCATGCGAAACCAGTCTGTTTCATGGTTCCAAATCCATCCAATCATTTGCATAATAACATGTTCATCTAGATAAACATACTATCAACCCTCTAAACAGTGTAGATTTGTGCTGCAGCATTTGCAAAAATTAGCAGAACTGATGATGGATTTTGAAAGTGTACATCAACCTCACGGCACATTTGATAGTGATTATGGTACATATTCAAAATTATAAAAATTTCACCAGAACTCTTGTTGCATTGCATGGCATTCAAATACTCCATCCCTTGCACAATATAAGCCCCACTTTCATACCTAGCAAGCAAAATGTTGAGTAATAATGTAATATATTACAGAATTGTTGAGGGTTTAGCCTAGTGCTTACCCATTGTATCTAGTTACCTACTATTACTGCTTTACTATTCACCGTCAAGTAGTTTTCAGGTTCCTTGGCTTCCAAGTAGGAATCATAGCATCTGCTTTATGCAGTTAGAATATGCTAAGGAGTAGGTACACCACTTGCCTATATAAGCAGTGGCTAAGCATCTTCTTGTATCTCAAGTCATTTGCAATTCAATACAATGCGGCCTATGGCCAAGCTGTCCTCTGACAGCCAAATTCTAATTGTGTTCTAGTTTACCTGGGCAACAATTGTATCATACTTGTAACTATCTAGATAGATCAGTAGATTACGGAAAGCATGATTAAAGCAGGATTATATTTATTATTATGCTTCCTAGGTGGACTAATATTTTAAAATGGAGGGATTAGTTTTATAAGGAAATGCAGTTCTGAAAAGGAAACCAGAATTAAATAGCTCACCACATTTGATTGACTATTACTCGCATGGTGAGATAATATTATTTATGTACATAAATCATACCTAGGTTTTATTTCAGACAGGTGCACACATTATGTAAGTTTGAGACAAAACGATTCCATACTTGAAAACAATGAATTGTGATCATGGCATCTGTATAATAATAGTGCAATGGTGCCATTTGGTGTGAAATAATTGTTGACCAGCAACTATTTCGGCTACCCCCAAAAAAAAGTAAGAGAAAGAAAAGAAACCTAATTACAGGTAATATATGAACCTGTTAATTGTAACTGCAATCACTTGTCCCAGTGAAAGTTCAACCAGATACAGCCCAAAACTAACACAATGGATAAGATACATGACTCATTGACAGTACCTGTATCTTGGAAAGAACAAAGATTCATCCTGCTGTCCAGTCCATACCATACATGTGCTTAACTGTATGACTGCCAATAAATTTCTTGAATGCCCACCTTCTCAATGGTATACAGGGGCGTATGTGCCTTGACCATCTCTATTATAACTTACGTGACTTCTTGTTGCAAGAACAAAGATAGTCTGGACAGATGGATGAGCAAGTTATAAGGTTACATTTGATGAATGATGACACTCAGAACATGCTAAGCAAGTAAAGGAACTCTAGAAATTTTCAACAGACACCTGTAAATTGCAAAACTACCTTTTCCATTTCAGAAGGAAAAAACAACAGCATGTTTCTTATTGCGACTGGCCAACTGCAGGTAACTAAATACTCTGCAGTACTGAAGACCTGGGTATATTACTGCTAGAATTGAAACTTGTTTACAAGTATAAATTACTACTCATTGCACCCATCAGAAGTTTAACACCATATCACTAGGGCTGGTTGTACTGGTAATTGATAAATGTACAGAGAAAATATAACATGTAAATAAAAAGGGACCAATGCAACGAAATCACTCACATACAGCAGGTTGCTAGTAGAGAATAGGAATCATTTAAAAGACTCTTAAAGTTACCTTAATGCGTTGGGGCAAACCAATCCAAAATTCCAGGTTTGGAATGGCCTACAATATAAGAAAAGAGTAAGACAAGTGGTTCAAAAGCATCATGAAGTGTAATGGATGGAGTGGGTTCCTAAGGTAACTGCTCACAGAAACAATTGAAGGCTGATCTAATCACAATTTCAAGGGAATGTTCATTGTTTACAAGGGGGAGATATGATTCACTTGTAGTTTTTATTAAAAAAAAGATTTGATTTATTGATAAATTTACATTCTTTCTTCACAGTTTGTTTTACCGTGGTTGTTTAATTAAATGCATTTCTTTCACAATCCAATTAGAAATTGGGAAACCCAATCGAACACACCAATTTCCACCAAATCCAAGTAGAATGGTCAAAACAGTTAGTTATTTCATAGCCAGGTGGACCTTGTTGTCCACAAGCAAACAATATTTTCACTGCCAGTACGTATATTCAAGAAACATGAAGCTGGAATCAAATCAATTACGAGATTAAACTTGTGGTCTCACAGATTGATTTTGATAAAACTTGAGTACAGTTCAACATTTTGAGGAGCAAGTTATCTCTAAACAGTGGGCTCAGCTACAGTCCAAATTTATTTTGAAATCCTGCCTTGAGGAGTTGGTCCAACTCAAGACTAATACAAATTTTAACAAATTATTAAAGTTTTCTTGAGACCATTCCCAGTGCTGGGAACATTAATGAAAAGTTATCTAGCACAAAGTTAGGACGAAATGGTACTTTTCCCTACAGATTTCAGGAAACAAAAATTATTTAGAATAACCATCAATGCGCACACGCATGCAGATGTATCAGTGAAGTGGTAGTTGGGTTAATGAGATTTTTCATGTAACTCTAGTGATTAAAGCTATGGATCAGAGCTTATTGATGAGAAACCATGAGAGTTACAACTAGCCTTACCAAGCAAATAACATCATACTCCATATAATTTGACATAAAACGAATGAGGCATATAAATGGAGGACTCTTGAAAGACAAGCTTTACCTCTACAGAATGAATGTCCAGGAAATAGTATCTGTAAACTGCTCCAATCAAAATGTACCCTCCAAGAAGGCACAGAATTCTGCAGAAAAATTAGATATTAATCAAGCTGAGAACTGCTAAAAGAAAAAAGTGTGAAACTCTGCGATGATGAGAACTCACAAACAAGACTATAGTTTTGTATTAAAAAGAAAATGGGCACCCAAATTCAAGGTAAAATAGACATAAACCAGGGAGGTTAGGGGTGTATACCCACACCTTCCAGTAGCTGAGCTAGATTCAATTTCTTCCTACTGCAGAATGCAGATTAATTGGCTAATATAGCAGGTTACAGGTTCACATAATTATATGCAGCTCAAAAGAACATACGTCATGAACGAAGTGCTTAACCATCCCCAGCCACTTCCAGAAGCAGAAACAGACCTTGCACAACCAGATGGGTGTTTAAGTGTTGTAGCCTGTGAGGTACAATTGTGTTAATGTCTTAAGGAAACAAAACTGCTGTAGAAAACTGCACCATTGCAATTTTTTGGTACCCACATAATCACATAGACCAGATACGACGAATTTGTCTGGTACCTATGAGTGAGAGGAAATAAAACAGCAAGGTAAAATAAGAGGTGACAGAGAAACAAACAAAACAATAAACTTCAAGGAGATGCCAATGAAAAAATCTACTCACTTGGGCTGCGGTTGAATCGCAAATAACGGAAACAGAAATAGAACACTTTGATGAGAACATCTTAACAATGATACCCTTTTGAGGATTACTCTCGTCTATTCTTTCCCCAATCAAACAACAATCATATTAATTTGAGACATCAATACAGAAAGAATAGTTCTGAAAGAATATTATGTCATTCTTACCAACTAGAGATATATGGGATTTAGATAAACTCCCAATAGTTGTGCAGACATCATACCCTGCAGACAGAAAAATGCAGGTTAAAGTTACACACATTAACAATTTTTATCGATATTTGAAAAATGGAAATGGGGGACACCAATTGTCCCACAGGTACCATTCCTGATATACAATTAAGGAAATAATAGGGAAAGACTGCTGAAAACATATCCAGTCAGGACCCAGGAGAGAAAAAAAGCTACCTCGAATATAATTTGACACAACTGCACTGCACTGAGTTCCACATCTCAATGGACCACCACAGTCCTATTATGTTACATAAATAGTTTGATTATGGTACATAAATAGTTTGAAAAAAACATAAATAAAGTAACAAACAAGAAAAATATAATCTTTAACAGCACTCAATGTGAAGGTACAGAGGAGCCTAAATTGTTAAAAAATAACGATGTTTCAATCAGTTGGATCCCATGGTCTAAAGTTTAGTTAGCTCTTGAGGCTCCAAACGGGTGGTCTAAACTCTAAAGTGATGTCCAAACTTTAGCCAACCTCGCAAAAATACTATTAGCTCATTAGATCACACAACTGAGCTAAAGTGGTCTAAAGTTTAACCCTTAACTTTAGCCAACCAAACTTTAGACCATGGATCCAAACAGGTCCTAAGCTAGTCCTTGGCATGACAATTTTTCAAAGAGACAAAGATTATTTAATAAAAGACTGTCACCTAGCACATGAATAAGCTAATTGCAAAGATGAAGTGAAGTATCACTTATAATGCACCAATCTTACAGTGATAAAACGTATCCTTCGTCAAATCTTACCAAATACAGCTAGTTGTGATGGATGTCTTGAACAGTCTTTTTGTCAGAGCTAGTGATTTGGACCTATTGCAGCCGCTCTCTAACCGGACAGCTGGGCAAAGACTCTCTTTATGCCGACGATGTTGCCCTGTTTATTAAGCCCTTGGAGGAAGAGTTACATATTACCAAAGCGATCCTAGATATCTTTGGTGAAGCCTCGGGCCTGAAAACCAACCTTGGTAAGAGCTGTATTATTCCGATTCAATGTAGAGATGATACTTTGGCAGAAGTTAGCAACACGCTGCCATGTACAGTTTCAGAATTCCCTTGCACTTATTTGGGGCTCCCGATCTCAAACAAGAAACTTAGCAAAGCAGCTTTGATGCCTTGGGTTGAGAAGATTGCGGATAAGCTCCCAAGTTGGAAAGCCGCCCTCATGAATAGGGCTGGTCGTGCTACTCTAGTGAGATATGTGCTCTCAACTATTCCGGTGTATCTCCTGGTCGCTATCAATGTCCCCAAGTGGTTTATCAAATTGATTAACAAATTCAGAAAAGGATTCCTTTGGAAGGGCAGGGAGCAGGCTAATGGAGGCTGCTGTTTGGTTGCTTGGGAAAAGGTACAATGACCGATTGACCTTGAAGGCCTTGGCATACTTAATCTTGAGACCATGAGCTGGGCCCTGCAGATGCGATGGCAATGGCTCAAGAAAACTCGAGCTGATCGTCCTTGGGTTGATTTGGAACTGCCTTGTCATGCTAACACATTGGCATTATTCTCTATTGCAGTAACAACCCAAGTAGGAAATGGCAAGAACACACTGTTTTGGACAGATTGATGGCTCCATGGATGTTCCATTTCTGAGTTGGCACCTACAGTGGTTGCTCGTGTCAGACCTCAAATTAAAACCAAAAGAACAGTGGCAGAGGCACTTGAAAATAATGCTTGGGTGAGTGATATTCAAGGGAAGGGCGGGCCTGGTGCAAGCGGTAGAGTCTTATCGCCTGTGACCGAAAGGTCCCGGGTTCGAGTCGCGGTCTCCTCGCATTGCACAGGCGAGGGTAAGGCTTGCCACTGACACCCTTCCCCAGACCCCGCACAGAGCGGGAGCTCTCTGCACTGGGTATGCCCTTTGAGTGATATTCAAGGAGGCCTGTCCATGGTCGGACTCTCAGAGTACTTGCATCTTTGGGATGGTCTTAGGGAGGTTGCGCTCTCCCAGGATGATGATCAACATATTTGGAGATTTGATGCCTCTGGAACATACTCCGCCAAGTCTACCTACCGAGCTTTCTTCTATGGTTCGGTGACATTTGAGCCTTGGCGACGTTTATGGAAGTCATGGGCCCCTGGAAAATGTAAATTTTTTATTTGGCTCGCCATCATAAACCGATGTTGGACAGCGGATCGGCTTGATCACCGAGGATTGTCACATCCAGAGAGATGTCCATTATGCGACCAAGAGGAGGAGACTATTCAACATCTGCTCACTAATTGTGTGTTCTCACGTCAAATATGGTTCAGCATCCTTTCTCCTATGGAGATGGATGAAGCAGTACCACAACAGAACGAACATAGCTTTGCTGATTGGTGGGCCAAGTACATTCCTAGAGTCAAGAAGGAGTACAAGAAAGGGGTTAATTCGCTAATCGTTCTGACATCTTGGCTGATATGGAAGCATCGCAATTCTTGTGTCTTTGATGGAGCTACTCCATCCGTTAACGAGGTCTTGAGACAGTTTAGAGATGAGTACAAACTGTGGTGCTTGGCTGGAGCTAAGAAGCTCCAAGCACTTCAGTTAGATGGGGTAGAGACATCTGGTTAGGTGCCTGGTTGTCGGTCGTCAGATGCCTCATAGGTGATAATGTTGTAAGTGTCCCAACCTTCTCATGTATGGTACTGGCATGAGTTGGTAATGTACTCAGGCCTTCATTTTCTCTCTATAATACAATGATACGCAGCTCTCCTGCGTATTCGAGAAAAAAAAAGTTGCTATTGAAACAGTGTCCATAAAAAAGAATACACACACAAAATAGCAAATGAGAAGTAAATAAATTGTGCAGTATAATATAAATCCTATTTATAATACAATCAGGAAAGGCTGAGACGAACTCAATATAGTTCCAGATAATGCAATGCAACAACAGATGATACTTTGCTCATTCAGCGCGAGCATGGAAATTAAATGCTGAAGTACAGGCGTGAGTGCCAAGTGTGCAAAAGACCCGTAATGGAAATCCTAGAGAAAACCTGAACATCTTGCATTTAACTGATGGAATAGCTAGACCAAGGGAGTATACCTCACAATTAAGACACATAGGTGGGTCAAAGTTGAATAGCATTTCATCGCAAAGCTGCACGCATGGCACAAACAAAACTATCATTAGTGGAACACCAAACCCTAAAAGTCTCACCCCTCCAGAAAGAGAGTGTTTTAGGAAACTCAAGAGTCTATTTTCAGTTACTAACCAGCTTATCATATTAGCTTTTGGAAATTTAGAAAGTATGTCAGCATATGCAATACACACTCAGACATAAAGGAGTATACTATCCTAACCAACCTGGAACCAGAGTATGGAATCATTCACGGCCACCTTGTAAAACCTGAAACACAAGATGGGCATTATTGTGGGACACACTCAGCATAGGTATAATAACACACAAAAAATGTTGTAGAATAGACAGGAAAGGAGGGAATCACCACACACTGAATGTGGGTGGGGAGCCTTTCATATATAGCTAATATGTATACAAGGAAATTACACATATGGAAAGCTATACCCTGTACAAGGAAGCAATCCTAGGCTATACATAGAAAGAATCCTAGGCTATATATGGCAGCTAGCCTATCTATGGGATTACACCCAATCTATGATTAGTGCAGGATTATACATATCCTAATACCCGCCCGCAGTCGTAGCGGAAGCATCACGGACGCACAGACTGGTCCGAAAGTCAGTGAAGAGCTGGACGGGCAGACCCTTGGTCATAATGTCAGCAAACTGGTGTGCAGAAGGAACATGGAGAACCCTGAACTGTCCCAGAGCGACCTTCTCGCGGACGAAGTGGATGTCAATCTCGATATGCTTCGTGCGGCGGTGGTGGACAGGGTTGGCAGCCATGTAGACGGCGCTCACATTGTCACAGTAGACAACCGTCGCTAGCGGAATGGAGATGTGGAGCTCCTGGAGGAGCTGACGCAGCCAGCAGCACTCAGCAACCGCATGGGCCACCGCACGGTACTCAGCTTCGGCACTGGAGCGCGACACAGTCGTCTGTCGCTTGGAAGACCATGAGACCAGGTTGTCGCCGAGGTAGACGCAGAAGCCTGAAGTAGAGCGACGTGTATCCGGGCAGCCAGCCCAGTCGGCATCAGAGTAGGCTGTGAGCTGATCTACAGGTCCGGAGCTCAAGTGAAGGCCTGCAGATAGCGAGCCCTTGACATAGCGCAAGATGCGCTTGATCAACGCAAGATGCGGCTCACGAGGGTCATGCATGAAGAGGCAGACCTGCTGCACAGCATAGGCCAGGTCTGGCCTCGTCAGAGTGAGGTACTGGAGGGCTCCCGCCAGGCTCCAGTACTCCGAGGGGTTGGCGACGGGAGCGCCCTCAGTGGAGGACAGCTTGGTCCGGGCATCCACCGGGGTAGCGGTCGGGTGGCATTCAGACATGCCAGCGCGCTGAAGAAGCTCGACGGCGTACTGCCATTGGGATAGGAACAGGCCACTGCTGTCCCGCGTCACCGAATTGCCGAGGAAGTGCTGGAGGTCACCAAGGTCCGTCATGGCGAACTCCAGAGAGAGTCGGGAGGCGACGTGCAGGAGTAGAGCCGGTGACGACGCGGTGACAATGATGTCATCAACGTAGAGGAGAAGGTAAGCCATGTCAGCTCCAGCCTTGTAGATGAACAGGGAGGCATCCGACTTGGATGTGTTGAAGCCGATGCTGCTGATGAAGGCGGAGAAGCGCTGGTTCCAAGCTCGCGGCGCCTGTTTAAGTCCATACAAGGACTTCTACAGCAAACAAACGGAATTAGGAGCAGCAGGGTCGACGAAGCCTTTGGGCTGCTCGCAGTAGACCGTCTCCTCGAGATTGCCGTGGAGGAAGGCATTCTTCACGTCGAGTTGGCGGATAGACCAATCCCGGGACGCAGCAATGCTGAGCACGGTGCGGATCGTGGCCGGCTTGACGACCGGGCTGAAGGTCTCATCGTAGTCGACGCCGGCCTCCTGGGAGAAACCGCGGACGACCCAGCGCGCCTTGTGCCGGGCGAGGGAACCATTGGAGTGGAATTTGTGCTTGAACAGCCACTTCCCAGTAACAATGTTAGCACCAGGGGGCCGAGGGACAAGGCGCCAAGTGCCATTGTCGATCAGCGCCTTGTACTCATCGGCCATCGCAGCGCGCCAATTGGGGTCGGCGAGGGCGCTGCGATAGTTCACCGGGACCGGCGAGGCGACGGAGGTGGTGAAGCCGTAGCGCTGGACAGTGCGCAGGGAGCCGGTCTGTGACCGTGTCACAGGCCGGGTCGGTGGTGCAGCAGGCTGCTGGGTCGCTGCAGGTGGCGGAGCAGATGGTGCTGGAACCGCGAAGACATCCGCAGGGGCGACGACCTCGGTGGGCGGTGCAGCAGCCACAGGAACCGGCGCTAGGGGAGCCACGGGGTCAGCTGCAGGAACTCGGCTGCGGCGAGTGAAGACGATGCCGAAACGCTGGCGCCCCGGCTGTGGAACGGCTGGCGGCTGTTGCCCGCCCGCAGGCGGAGCAGGCGGTGGGTGCCCGCCCGTAGAGGCAACCAGGGGGCCCAGCTGGATAACAGCTGGGTCCAGGAGCGTAGGGGCTGGATCCTCGCTGGTTTCAGGGAGCGGCGGAGGAGTGCTCACTGTTGTCGTCGAGGAAGAAAGTCCCTGCATCAGAAATTCAAGTGAGGGCGGCACGGAGGCCGCCGATGGTGCTGCCGCGAATGGGAACACTGACTCGTCGAATATGACATGGCGGGAGATGATTATCCGGCGAGTATTCATGTCGAGGTAGCGGTAGCCCTTGTGAGAGGATGGGTATCCGAGGAAAACACACGGGGCGGAGTGAGGAGCGAGTTTGTGGGGGGAGGTGGCGGTGAGGTTTGGATAGCAAAGGCACCCGAAGACACGGAGGGAGGAGTAATCTGGGAGAGTGCCATAGAGAATTTGATGAGGTATTTGGTGGTGGATGGAGGAGGAGGGACGCCGATTGAGGAGGGTGGTGGCTGTGGTGAGAGCCTCAGCCCAGTAAGGAGGCATGAAGGCATGGAGGAGCATGGTGCAGATGGTGTTGTTGATAGTGCGGAGTATGCGTTCGGCCTTGCCATTTTGCGGGGACGTATAGGGGCAGGAGAGGCGTAGGGTAGTGCCCTGGCTGCTGAGGAGTGTGGCGGTGGCGTGGTTAACGAATTCGGTGCCATTATCTGCTTGGAGGGATTTGGGTGTGGTGCTGAATTGTGTTGTAGCATAGGCAAAGAATTCGACAAGATGCCGGTGCACCTCAGATTTGTGGCGCAGTGGGAATGTCCAGCAGTAATGGGAAAAATCATCGAGTATGACGAGATAATATTTAAAACCGGAGTTGCTAGGCACGGGAGATGTCCACACATCACAATGTAGTAAATCAAATGGGGCACTAGTTACAGAGGTGGAATGGCTAAACGGGAGTCGCACGTGCTTGCCAAGTTGACATGCATGGCAGAGGCAAGGCGAGTGCTTATTGTAGGAGATGGCCGACATGTTCCGTAGAGTGGCGAGGCTGGATGGGCCGGGGTGGCCGAGGCGGTGATGCCACAGGGACGACGTGATGGCGAGGCTGCAGGAAGTGGACGGTGTGGTGGGGAAGGTGTAGAGGTCGCCACCACTATTGCAGCGAAGAGTCACGCGCCCGGTCTGCTGGTCCTTGACAGAAAAGCCACAAGAGTCAAATTCAACGGAACAAGCATTGTCACGGGTGAATTGACGAACTGAAAGGAGGTTGCGTACTAGAGCAGGGGCAACCAGAACATCATGAAGATGAAAGGTAGAGTGCGGGGAGTGTAATTTAGATGGTCCACGGCAGGTGATGGGAATGGTAGTGCCATCGCCAACCGTGATGCCAGAAGGAGGAGGGAGACGGGACAGGAGTATACCATCCGAGGATGACATGTGGGCAGTGGCACCAGTGTCGAAGACCTAGGGGGAGGACCCCTGAAGTGACATCTGGTTCAGGGCAGCGATGAGGCCTGCCTGATCCCAGCCGCCCTGCTGCTGGTGAGGAGGCAGAGAGGAGTTCGTGGCGCCGGAGAACTGAGCGGGGGCAAAGGCCGTGTGGGCCTGGGCCGGGGGAGGAGCCCCGAGCACGCCAGGGCCGCCCCACGCTGGTGGACGCCATGGCTGCTGATGCGGCGCAGCAGTCCAAGGCGGGTAGCAGAGCCACGGAGCCGCCGATGCAGCAGACTTCGGGGCGCCGCCCTTGCCCTTCTTCTTCCAGCGGCCATTGCCGCCGCCCTTCCCGCCGCTGCTGCCGCCGCTGCTGGAGCCGCTGCCATAGCCGGTGAAGCTGCCGCCGGTGGCGCTGGAGACAGTGCGGCAGGCAGTGCCGCACGCGGCGTGGAACGCCGTCTGGGCTGCCACGGTGCCCTCGTTGGCGAGGCGGAGCTCCTTGAGGACGAGCTTCTCGCGCATAGTGGCGAAGTCCGGCAACGGGTGCGAGTCGGCGATGTTGTCGGCGGTGCTGGCGAAGCGGGGGTTGAGGCCGCGCAGGAAGGTGAGGACGAGCTCCGAGTCGGTGATGACGCGACCGACATCACGGAGTGCGTCGGCGGTGGCCTTCATCTTTTGGGCGTAGTCGTTGACGGGGGAGTCGCCCTGGGTCATGGAGTAGAACTCGTGACCCAGGAAGATGGCGCGCGGGGCCTTGTTGGCCTCGAAGAGGCGCCTGATGGCGAGCCAAAGGGCACACGCGGTCTGATCTGGTGCCGTCGCCAGGCCGAGGACATCCGGCCCAACAAAGCCAAGGAGCCAACTGCGGACGCAGGCGTCGGCGATGTTCCAGGCAGGGTCGGGAGAGCCAGCTTCCTCCGTGATGTGGGAAAGAAGGCCGAATTTCCCGCAGAGAGAAGTGAAGAACGGTTCCCACTGGTTGAAATTGGGCCTCGTCAGTTCCAGGGTCACCGGGATGTGGTTCTTGACATTGATCGTTGCATAGGGGGCAACGAAGACAGCAGGGGCAGAGAGGGAGCCCAGGCTGTTCGTGGTGCTGGAGGAGGAGGAGGAGCTGGTGGCAGATCCAGTCGTCATGGCGACCCTGATGGGAGGAGGGAGGGACAGCAGAGGGGGCGGTGGGAAGGAGGATCGGCTAAGCTTATCCTAATAAATGTGATTCCCCAGAACAAATATTTCTAATACATGAGAATTCAAGTATGCAACTGAGTCGAACTGATTGAATACAAGTATGCCTGGAGCTGATTAAATATTTCTGGAGGTCTTAGCTTCAACTCTCAGCAAGTAAGACAATCAGGCCACTTGCTTTTCAAAAGAAAAGCCAAGCAGGCCACAAATGCACATATCTATTGACTGTTGAGGCTTGAGACACCCTTTTCTGATACCGAGACAAATTTCATATGCAAAAGCAATGCCAGGTGACGCATCACTAACTTCAGTTCAGCAACAACCAAGCTCAGGACTCAGGACGAGTACTTTGAGGAACACGGGAAGGGCGTCTCCACGACCATCCACCACTAGGCAGGAGGAGGACCCGAAGTAACCGCGAGGCGCGAGGAGGCAGGCCTCACCTCACCCCCTCCAGAAATGAATTCGCGGCAATCCCCATCCCGATGGACGCAGGGGAGTACTGCTTGATACACTGGTCTTATATATAGTAGTACATCATGGGTACCAACGTCACGTACCCGTCCTCGCTGAGCACGCCGTGGCGGTGCGCCGGCGTCGGCGCCGCGAGGTCGAAGCTGTAGAGCTCGCTGCCGCGGGCGACGGAGAACTCGCAGGAGCCGCCTTCCCCCCCACCGGTGAGGCCGCTGCTGCAGGCGGCCGCGAGGAGTAGTAGCAGGAGAAGCGGCGGCAGGCGGGGGCCCGGAGGCGGCATTCGCAGCGGCGGCGCAACCGAGGATGAGCAGGAGCGAGTGAGCTTTTCTGCTTGTGGCTGGGGAAGCGAGGACCGAGGAGGGAAGCCTGGAATCCTAGATGCCTCCGCTTGCGCGCGGCTCGAGTTGGACCGCTTTGGCGTTTGTTCCGCATCGGTAGTCACGGCTCACGGGTGTGTCGTGTCGGGGCCCCGACGATTCTCTCCTCGGCCGACCGCGCCATCGTCCGTCGTCCCCATCCGCCCTGCGCCCCGCACCGCTCACGTCATCACGTGGTGTTTTCTGCCGCGGCCTGCCGGCCTGTGTTCGCAGACATGTGGTGTGAGTGCGACGGTGTGATGTAGACGTCGAACCCACACAGAAGGCCAGAACTGAATCGTCAGAGCACATGTTCAATGCAATTTCAGGGAGCAAACGCGCGAGCGCGACCTGATGTTTTTCTTAAAAAATGATCTACCAAAGTTCAAGCACAACATTCTGTAGCAGAAGTAAGATTTGTCACTCTTATTTATGTTTGGCGTACGAAGGCAACAAGATTGGACGTGGAAACGATCAAACGAACACATCTTGATCCGGCCATCTAACGGTGCATCGAGCTCTTCCTTCCCGCGACGGCGGCGAAGCTCTCGCGGGCAGCGGCAGCACCGACCGCGTCCGCACCGCGCGGCGGCGGCGAGCCGCTCTGCCCGCCGCCGCCGGCGCTGTCGTCGTCGCCCGCGTCGCAGTACCCCTTGAGCATGTCGCCTTCCTGCGGGGTGAAACCGATGAAGGACAGCATGGAGTCGGCGGCCCAGCAGCTCTGCTCGATGACGCGGATGGCGCGGCAGCACCCGGGCCCCAGGAACGCCTCGCCCTTGATGAAGAGGATGATGATCTCGCCCGTGCACGACTTGATCTCCACCAGCGCCTCCCAGCACAGCTGCGCCTCCACGCCCTCCAGCCGCTCCGCCAGTGCAGGCAGGCCCCGGACCGAGGGCGACGACGACGGGGCGAAAGCCGTCGGCGGCGTCCGGTGCGCGGCCGTCGACGCGGCGAGCTGCGCCAGGAAGGTGAGCGCGGACATGGACAGGCGGGAGAATGCCATGGATGGTGGTGGTGCCATGTGCTCTAGGTAGTCTAGGAAGAGTAAAACTTGGGACGATGAATGAAGGTTAAGAGATGCGCTAGTTAATTTGCAGCTGAGGCTCGCGGCTGTACTTATAGAAGGTGCAGGCTGTAACTGCAGGCAAGCCAAGAGTCACAATTAGTTTCAGAATGTGTAAAACCACACTGTTTAATTTCTCTCTAATGGAAAGCAAAACCCCACTAACCAATTTATCTCATTCTACGGCGCTCCACATCATCAACTAATCTAAGCCATCTAATTTGCACTATCAGCTAAATCCATCCGTTCATGTTCATCTCACCGAAAAGACAGACCACATCCGCGCATCTTCTGTCCCTGCCCACCGCCAAATTTTTGTAACTGATGGATTACTCATGCAGTCGCGCTCTAATTGCACATGCCTCTTGGTTTCCAAGTCATCACTGCTGCTCGCAACCGTCATCCCTTCTTCCAATCGGCTCCCTTTAAATTCTTCTTCATCAGCTGTTCACCTCCACCCTCCCTCAGTTGCATGTAGTAGCAGCGTGTGTGCACCATGCCCAGGTCCTTTAAATTCTTCTTCATCAGCTGTTCACCTCCACCCTCCCTCAGTTGCATGTAGTAGCAGCGTGTGTGCACCATGCCCAGGTCCTCCGTTGCCGTCGAATCGGAAGGCATAGGGTTCTGTCCTTTCGGAGAGAGCAGGAAGCCGCCTCATCAACTCCAGTGTGCCGTGAGAACCCTGCCACACGCTCTCCCCACCGCACAGGCTTCGCTAGCGCGGTTTCCCCACCACGTGCAATGTCCGGCACGAGAATCCTGCCATGCAGCCTCGCCATGACCTCCGATGGCCTCTCGCCATCCACACGGATGCTGTAGGCCGTGCAAAGGCTAAGCAACACCAGTTTGCTTTGGATATGAGAGGAGAGAGCATATGAGAAAGGTAATGGGAAATGGATGAGATCGTGTAGGAGATAATAATAAGGTTGCTTTTGGCTGGAGCCCAGCATGTGATACCAGAGCTAATCAATAGTTGCCACGGATGTGCCTAAAATAATCCCATGTTTAATAACGAGCACTGAGCAGAGGAGGGTTCTTCATATAATATCATGTCCGTGCATAAATTGAACGAGACAAGAAACTGACTCTTAGTATTTTCTGTTGGCATACATTGTATGTATATACGATCGTATTTATTCATTTATTTTGTAAGGGAAAATGAGTCGCTGTGGTGACGTCACATATCCTCATGTCAACGTGGCCATGCATGGACGCCGGCCACCGTGCACCAGGTCACCAACGCCTGGTACTTGCCAAGCTTGATGCTGGAGGTCTCATGTTGCTGGAGGCTACTAAGCACGAGGTCATATGTTGCTGGACCTGGATGTCTTGTCATAGGAGATGATCTGGAGCAAGGCGGCAGCGAAGGTGGTGCCGCACCTTGAAGCGATGCGCGTTGATGAGGCGTGACGAGCGAGCTGTCGCGGCTGCTACCGTGGAGGTGGTCGTGGAGCGTGCCATGGAGATCGTGAACTCGAATACCAGGATGCGCACGTTGCAGAAGCCCAGCAGTTGCACCAGGTTGCCATGGTTGATACATACATCATCGAAGTCCCCTTCGAACTAATGTTAGATTGGCGGGGCGAGCAGGGCGATTAGTTTGCGGGCGGGGCAATCAGTGGGACAATACCACGATAACAATATATAGGTTTTTTTTTATTGTAGAGATAGAGATATATCTTCTTTTAGCCATACTATTTGTCTTTGATGAGATAAAATAATTAATTAATCTACGATGGGCTCATGGGCATACAAAATTCAAAAGGAAATTAAATATTTTCACCAATTATCATACTAGTACTAAAGATAATTTATTTGATTTTTTAGGAGGATGATTTTATTTTTGGACGGATTTCATCACTCTCATTTTTTTTTTCTAATTTAGCACATGGCCCTTATGATTTATCGCTCTCATTTATTTTTCTAATTTAGCACATGGCCCTTATGATTTAACCAGATTGGAGGACTGGCCTGTTCTAGATTGTTGCGTCCGCTGCTGCATGTCTATCGCTGCCGCCTAAAGAGGCACGACTGCCCGATGCCAAGCGCGTGCTATCTGCCATCACGCAGATCGCCTGTGCTGGCGATCATCCGCACTTTTTCTCCATTCTCCGGCCTCTGTGATGACTGAGTCCCTTCCCATTACACTTCACGCAAAATTCTACTTATGACCGGCTAATTGCTTGGTGCTTTGGTGATTAGTCGTTGAGTATATTGTTTGTCTTTTTATTAGGTGGCCATTATTTGTTCCGACTCCACAGGAGCGCTAGCGGGAAACTGCTTTGGTGATTAGTCGATAAGTATATTGTTTGTCTTTTTATTAGGTGGTCATTATTTGTTCGGACTCCACGGCAGCGCTAGCGGGAAACTGACGCAGGCATAGTTAGGCGATGGAGCCTTCTCTGGCGCGGACTCTCTGGCAGCAAGGAGACGAAGTCGCGGGAGCGGGGCAAAGAGGCGCGCAGACGATACCCTTAGTTATTTTTTAGGTGTAGAGATTACGTGCCTTTGTTGATGGAGTCCGATGGACAATGTACTGTTTTATTCCAGGTAGTTTGATTTCCACTTTTTCATCTCCTTCTCTATATGTTTATCAATTACTTTAAAAAGTCATGTATAATGTTAGAAAATGTATATATTGCATTTTAATACTTCAGGGGTTTTTTTTTCATGAATTTCTGAGCTGTACAATAGCCAGTTGCTTATATTTTCAAATTATACTTAAAAATTCTAAATACATTGTGCTTAGTAATAATAACATGAGAGCCATTGCCCATTTCCACATCAACACGCGGAGAATTCTTCTAGGTATACTAATGGTCACCGGCACTAATGTAAAATTCTACCGTGCCATGGAGCCACGGCACGCACAGAACTTCAGCGGACACAATCATGGCCTACTTATTTTCCAAATTTCTGTATTTTGAACCCAGGTATTTTGCACGCCAATTCGATTTTCAACCTTAAACTAAAAAACCGGATACTGAACGTGTCTTCCTTGCTGATTTCAAAGGTTGTTTTTTGTCTTATAAAAATGATAGCTATTATTTTTAAATAAATAAAAAATACGAAACTAGTATCAATTTACTCTAGTAGTAACATTATATATATGTTTGTGATCTATTTAGAGCTATTTAGAATTAATTTATTTTTGTTGCTATTGTTTTATTGTTCGTAGTCATGCTTATTATTTATTTATTTAAAACAAATCAGATCCAAATAAAGCACAGATAGACAAATAACATTTTTAGGAAAAAAATTGGTGCTAGTTTCATATTTTTCTGATTTATTTATGATTTAAAACAAATTTGTTATGGATTTTTAGATATTAAACTAGATTTTTATTATTTCTAAAAATAGAAAAACACCTTTGAAAATAGCTAGAGGACTAAACTCATCCGATTTCAACAGTTAGAGGACCTTCAATTTCCGATTTCGTAATTTAAGGTTGAAAAATGAACTTATGCCTTATGGTTATGATTGGTGTTATATCTATTTCCGAACCAAAACATCTCATACAGTGAAGAGTGACCCTCTGACTTTATGCATGCAAAAACAAACAGATTTTCTTTGTGCGACAAATTTTGAATACTATAAGGTCTTTCTTTATGGGACCAGGGACTACAAGGCCTCTCAGCAACTCAGCGTCCGTTTCCGGAATCTGTACCAAGTTCTTCCACATCAAGTCAGTGTTCATCGACTGAAAGATGAATAATTGACCGTGTATAACTGTATAACACATTTTCTAAGGCACTGACAATTGCACAAACAAAAAGCTCCCCTCTGTGGCAGGCCCAACCCCAGCTCACAGAGTCACAGCTGTGGAATAGACTTTGTACACTGCTGCCTAGCTCTCCAGCTAAACTGCACGGTTCACTTGTAGTAAAAATGCATAACGTGCAGCACCTTCTGTTGATTGAACTTTCTAAGATGTAGTGAAACCAAGAATGTATCTATCATGAAATGGCAACATTGCCAGGTTCAAATTTTGAAGAGAAGAGCTGCTGTCTGACTCAGCACGACTATCTTAATACACACATCATTACATTTGGACTAAACCTACCAATTGTGATAGGCTACTCTAACAGATATCAGAAATTGTGCCATTATCCAGGAATAATATTATCTTATGGTGCACCGAAACTTTGGAGTACATTCAACAAGAGGCCCAAAGAAACACTTTTGAAGGCTCAATCTAGCCTCAGCAGACTATATACAGACAATGCAAAACCACAAAACTAATAATAGCAACATGGGCAATGTTAGGTGCAAAGAAGTGGCAGCAGAAGTGCGAACTGCGAGAGGAAACAAACAATTGTCGACAGATGGATCAACAGTAGTTATCAAACCTAGGCCATTGAAGTAGCAACTATCCTCATTCTGATCATGCTGCTGGTAGTAGTTGTTGAACGCATACGACACATTACCAGGCCAGGCAAGACCTGAGCAGGAGCCACCAGGTAACAGAGAAGTGCAGTCGCCATTGGAGCAAGCTGACGAGAAACTAGAAGAAACATTGGACAAATCCTTGTTGTTGTCTACCACACACCATTTTGATGGAAGGTAATTGACATCAGGGGCATTCTTGAGTGATTTAGGACCTTGACCTATGTTGGCATAGTACTTTGCCTGGCCATCAAAGGTAAAAATGCCATGGTGCCTTTCATAACCTCCACTAGCTATACTCCGTTGATCTTCATCTAAAAGACTGAAGAGATACATCTCAATTGGAGGGACTTTTGGGCGAAGTGGAGTCCCAGACTTTTTGGCCAGGTGGTTGACTAGGCCAGTCATGAACGATTGAGCAGTAGCAGGAGTTGCATTCACAGCTCCATCTGTAGGCCATCCTGCTCTCCCAATAATGATGTCCATGTCACTGAAGCCAGCTTTGGTTAGAGAAGTAACCAGAGCATCTATGCTTGCATCAACGTAGTTGTCATACTTGTTTTGACCATCTTTTACAGGATGAGACAATAGTTGGAAAAGGTAATAGTCCAATGACATATTTTTGTTGTGTTGAAAGCTAAAAAATGGATCCAGCTCGACCATAAATGGAGAACTGCTGTTAGCAAGAAATGAGAGGAGATCTGCCATGGTCTTGTTAACATCAGATCTGAAGCTAGCTTTCGAGGGCAGGGTAGATGCATTCTGGAATGTGTCAGCACTACAAGGTACTAGCACCTTCATTTTGCCAGACAATTTTGCATGGACTAATGCTTGTTGAATATTTTCTGCTGCACGAACTACAAAAGGATGAAAATTTTGTCCATGACGTAGAACAAAGGGCTCATCTCCAACAACAATATACCTGTAAAGTCAATTTGTTTGTCAATTTAAAAATATTATTAAAGATAAAATTAAAAACAGACTTGCAACATAGATGCACATACAGATTGAACACAAATAATGGCATTATTTAATGCATGATTCACTTCACCTATGCAGTGGGATATACAATGTCCTCATGATACTTGCTCTATAACACACTGCAAATTGATTTTTTGCACAAATGAAACATAATCACCTGCACAAAAGGTACACAGCACTAAAGACCCAACTATGTACTCTTTTCAGCTGTTTAGGGTCTAGGCTTTGACATAGCAGCGGACGTAAAATACATGCTCTATTATTCTGCTACTTTTGAACCTGGTATACGAAATGAAGAATATCAAAAGATAACCTAAATGTCCTCCCAGGTTCCAAGTTGTAACCTAGGAGGATTACATTCATATTCTGTCCATTGAAGTTCTTCGAAATGGTAAATTCCACCTCCAATTGTTTACTTGGTCTAGATAAAAGTCATTGTAGCATCCCTCAATTGCATTCACCAATGAGAAACCTAGCAGAGCTCACAGGATCTAGAATTCCGTAATGAATACACCTGTCACTACCAACATATCAGTAGTGACATTTTGTGGATTTTTCAGTATTTCATTTCACAGAAAAGGTTCTCCAGGAACTACTACCTAGTTATAAGAAAATTCCAGTGAACTATTGCAACAGAGGCAGAAGCACCAAGTTATCAACTGAAGCCAACTAATACATTCAGTAAAGAAATGGTTCCCTTCTTCGATTTAGATTGATCAGCCACACAGCCGACATAATATCCAATCTGATTGTAGAAATAAGGTAACAAATGCACAGGCAGCACAGCCCACTTTTCCGTGGGATACAGCCATCCACAGTAGAACTGCAGTGACTACTGTAACGGGTTGTGAGTACGAAGACTGCAGTCATATTGATTAATCGAGTCAATTGGAAGTCAACTGTGCCGAAATGGTCGTTTTCTGTCGACATGAGAATTAGGTCAACTAAAACCAACATCCGTGCATCGGAAGGGAGCTCTTACTCGAACCGCACGCTGGAGGAGTAACGGGTGACATTGTCGTGGACCCACGCGGCGGCGGCCTTGGTGGAGGAGGCGAGGGGCCGGAGCAGCGCGTCAGGGACCCCGACGCTGACGGCGATGCCGGTGCCTGCGAGCGCCGCGAGCGCGTCGGAGGAGGCGGCGGCGAGGCGGACGCGGGGAACGGAGTTGGGGAGGAGGAGGCCCCGTACGACCTGCGCCGCCGGGAGCGAGTGGGAGGACGCGAAGCCCCAGTTCACACCCACCGCGGAAGCCGGCGGTGGCGGCGCCATGGCGAGGAGGAACAGGAGGAGGCCAGGTACGAACGGCCGCAGCGAGCGGCGGCGACTGGAGCTGGACAGCATTGCCTCGTGTTCCGTGCGCGCTGTAGGCCACCGGGCCTTGTCAGTAGTAGTCACTAGTGCGGCTATGCCGTGTGCGGTGTGCCGTTTGCAGTTGCGCCGGCCTCTCAGGCTCTTTGCCTCGGCCCTCTTTCTTCCCGTGCTACCGTGGGCAGACGACTAGGCGGAGCTGAATATACTCCTGTTTTCCCTACCAAATCTCAACATTTTCATAAAGTAAATTTCTCACGAAATACAGTAATTTGAAGTTGAACATGAGTGTCGGCTAGGGACCCACATGATACCCCATAAAGAAGAAAGAAGACCTAGACCAATTAGAATTCCCCTCCCATAATCTTAGTAGTAGTATTACTCTGTAATCCTACTAGGAACTCTCATTGTAAATCGACTAGGACTCTGACCTCCTGACTATATAAAGGAGGGCAGGGCTCCGTAGATCGGGGGTTCAACAGAACAATTATACAGCACAACACTTCGTAATCAATCCAACGCAAATGCTAAACACCGACTGGACGTAGGGTCACTACTCGATCCACGATCGAGGATCTCAACCAGGATAAATCGACTATCTTTTGCGTTAACCATCGAATTCTGCATACGCCGAAGCCCGAACATACTGCCCCGGGTACCCCCGTGGCAGGCTATCGGTGGTCAAACATCGACAGCTGGCGCGCCAGGTAGGGACTTTCGACGACTTTGCATCTGAGAGCTTGATGGACCTCGACAACATGATCTTCTCGAAGGGATTGACCTTCGTCTTCGGTTTATGGATCTGCAAGGCAGGCGACGATGACAAGCTCCAAGGACGTCTCCTTGAAGAATCAGATCATCATCAGGATCATCCTATTTCGACGATAACGACAGATCAGCTCGCCAGAAGATTCGCATAGCACAATCCGACTCAATTCTCGCAAGATCACGTATCCGATTCAAACTCAAGTTCCGCTTCCGAAACGAAGTCTTATCCGAGTTCTTTCGAAAAACCGAGTTCTTTCCTGACAAAGCTCCGGGACATGACGTCAACCTATCAAGAATACTACTCGGAATACACCCAGAATACTTCAAAGAAGTTGGATTTTTTTCCGTTTGGACTCCACAACATGGCAATATCCTATCAGACATGGCACGAAGGACCCACTTATCCCATGCTTAGAATGCCACTGAAGGGAGCCCAGGAAGGTCTCGTTTTAACCATAACATCTCAGGACTGCATCATTCACTGGCCAGATACCGTTCCTGAGGATGACGACGCCCAACTAATCGATGACACAGCAACAACAATTCTACCCTACCAAGAAGGAGATTCCATCTATGACTTTGAAACCTCTACTAAAGTCATCAACAGCTCTGCCAGTACAGAAATCAACAATGATGACAGAACAACTCACGCTACAGAAGTACTCATGATTCGCCGTCCTCGATCACCATTGATCCCCCTAGAAGCACCCGACGTAAGGTCTTCAGATGAATCCGAGTCCAATATATCACCATTTATCCATGGATACGATGGTGAGACTGAGAGCCAGAGGCAAGCAAGAGAAAGAAAAAACAAATTGAAACAGGGACAACAACGTCGTGCAAAACAGCAGAAAGACACTTGGAACAAATATGAATCAGACCTAGCCGAGTACAATAGAAGAAAATCAGAATGAGAAATCGAAGAAGGACGAGCAGCGAGTACTCTCTACGATAAGATCCGGGAGGCACTAGAAGAACTCAGGGCGACCTCACACCCCAATGAGAAACAAGAACAGCTTCGAGATTTCCTCCGATCAACAATCTTTAAAACGAATGATGGAAAGGCAACATCTCATGAACAGGAAGACCAAAATCAAAGGAAGTCTGCTTTTGAAAGACTAGGACCAAGTGGAAGTCACAATGGAGGAAGCCAAAGAAATCACAGTCAAAATAACCGAGTCAATCAACCAAGAAAGGACAGGAGCAGAGCACCTACTCGGACGGCCACATAAAACTACTTTTACCAAGACGACAGCTGGTAAGAAGGGGGCGTCGAATCATAATATACAGAAGTTAGAACACACGATAGATTTCCCTGTTTTACAAACAAACTTGCATTGATTCGACTACCTCACAAATTTAAACCGTCCAACCACTCTAAATACGACGGCAAGACCGAACCAAAGCAATGGCTCAGGATTTACTCACAATCGATTGAACTAGCCGGAGGATACGATGACATCAAAACCTTGTTCTTCCCCATGGTCCTAGAAACCATGCCGCTTCAATGGTTTGACAAATTAAATCTCGGATCAATGAGAAATTGGGAAGACTTACAAAGAGCTTTCTGTGAAAATTTTGCAGGAATTATTACACATCTAATCACCCATGCAGAATTAAAAGGACTCAAGCAGAAAGGAGGTGAAAGTCTCAGAAATTACTATCGATGATTTGGCGAACTACGAGCTCAAGTGCATGACATCACACAACAAGAAGTAATCGAAGCTTTCTCTCACGGAATCGTGGCTAGGTGGCAATTTCAAGACTTTTGTAAAGAAAACCCAAGAAATAACGAAGAATTCAGAAGAACAGTAGAAAAGATGATTACTGTAGAAGAAAAAAAAATGAAAGAAAGATTCCTAGAAAGGAACAACAGAGACAACCTAGACAGGCAAAATCCTCGAAACAACAGGCATCAGGAGAGAAAGCGAGGTCTAGACAACACGGTAGCAATGGCTGACAAATCAAAGAAATTTACCAAACCCAGAAGATATGACAACATTGAGAACATGCGTTGCCCTTTGCACCCCAATGGGAGGCACACCATCGGAAATTGCTACACCTTCAATGAAAGGTACACTAGAAAAGATAGCAAGGGAAACAATAAAGAAGACAATCAGAAAAAAGAAGACAACAATGATAACAAGGGATTCTAAAAATCCAGAGGGACAGTAGCAGTAATCTTTGCCGGGATTCCAGACTCCAAAAGCAAACATCAAGAAAAGTTAGCGCTACGAACGATTATGGCCGCAGAACCCGCTACGCCAAGATATCTCAACTGGTCAGAGTACCCAATCCAATTCTCAAGAGAAGACCAGTGGACCAGTGTAGGAAACGCAGGCCATTACCCATTGGTTCTAGATCCGACCATTACCAACATGACTGTCATGAAAGTACTAATTAACAAAGGAGCAGGACTCAACATCATCTTTTCAGAAACTCTAAGAAAGATGGGACTACAACTCGCCGGGATGATCACACCAACAAGCACACCTTTTTATGGCATAGTACCTAGCAAGGCAGCAATGCCACTTGGACAAATCACTCTACCGATTACCTTTGGGACTCCCTCAAATTACCGCACAGAGTTCATCAAATTTGAAGTCGTAGATTTCGATTCCTCATATCATGCAATTCTTGGGTGACCAGCACTAGCAAAATTCATGGCAATACCGCATTATCTGTACCTATTGCTCAAAATGCCAGGGCCTAACGGAGTTCTTTCTCTTTGGAGCGATTTAAAGCGCGCATTTGACTGCGACGTACAGGCAATCCAAATTGCAGCAAAGGCATAGGCAAACAATGGAAGAAAAGAAATAGCCACTATCACCGTAGAAACAAGCCAAGAAGAACTAGAGATACCAGCTAAGAGACCGAGCTTTCTAGCACCACCAAAAGAAGCCAACGTGAAGCAAATCGACCTAGGCACCGGTGATCCCACAAAAACAGCAACCATCAATGCCCACCTATCAGCAAAATAGGAACTTGCGCTCACCAACTTTCTTTGGGACAACAAGGACATTTTTGCTTGAAAGCCGGCCGACATGTCAGGGGTCCTAAGAGAGTTGGCTGAGCACGGAATTGATATCAATGAAGGCTCCAAGCCTGTAAAGCAACGACTACGATGATTCTCTCCCGATAAGAAGGCAGCAATTAAAAAGGAAATTACAAAACTAATGGCAGCTGGATTCATCAGGGAAATTCTCTATCTAGATTGGCTAGCAAATCCAGTTCTGGTACAAAAAAAGAACACAGACGAGTGGCGCATGTGTGTTGACTACACAGATCTCAACAAACACTACCCAAAAGATCCGTTTGGGCTACCACGCATTGATCAGATAGTTGATTCAACAGCAGGATCTACCCTATTATCTTTTCTTGATTGCTATTCCGGGTATCACCAGATCGCATTAAAAGAACAAGACCAAAGCAAGACATCTTTTATCACTCCGTTCAGCGCCTACTGCTACAAGACAATGTTGTTTGGACTCAAGAATGCTAGAGCCACTTACCAAAGAGCCATCCAAACATGCCTCAGTGATCAAATCGGCGAAAACGTAGAAGCATACGTGGACGACGTGGTCGTAAAAACAAAGAACCCGGATACACTGATTGAAGACTTAAAACAAACCTTCAAGAACCTAAAGAGGTGGAGGTGGAAATTAAATCCAAACAAGTGTGTATTCAGAGTTTCCTCAGGACAACTACTCGGTTTCTTGGTCAGTCATCGCGGAATCGAAGCAAGCACCAAGCAAATTCAAGCAATAACTGAGATGGGCCCCCCTCAAAACATCAAAGAAGTACAAAAACTAGCAGGCTGCATGGTGGCACTCAACCGTTTCATATCAAGACTCGGCAAAAAGGGTTGCCTTTCTTTAAACTACTAAAGAAGACAGACAAGTTCGAGTGGCCAGAAGAAGCCAATGAAGCTTTCAAGAAACTTAAGGCATACCTCATCTCCTCACCAGTCCTCACGCCTCTAAAGAAAGACGAAGACATGATGCTATACATTGCAGCAACTACTACTGTAGTCAGCACGGCAATAGTAGTGGAAAGAGAAGAAGAAGGGCGCGTATATAAAGTACAACACCCAGTATACTATATTAGCGAAGTGCTATCAGAATAAAAAATCTGGTATCCGCATGTGCAAAAACTACTCGATGCCCTACTGATTACTTCACACAAGCTTTGTCACTACTTTGAGAGCCACAAGATTACCGTGGTGACAGATTTCCCACTAAGAGACATCTTACGCAACAAAGACGCAACAGGACGCATATCCAAGTGGGTGGTTGAGCTCGGTGCTCTCCACATCGGTTTCACCCCGTGGAAAGCAATTAAATCCCAAGCCCTTGCTAATTTTGTTGCCGAATGGACAGAAATCCAACAACCCGTATCAAGCGCTATCCTTGATCATTGGAAGATGTACTTTGATGGATCACTTAAACTAGGAGGAGCGGGCGCAGGCGTCCTCCTAATTTCACCAGACGGAAGACAACTAAAGTATGTCCTTCAGATATTATGGCAAGCCACCAACAACAAAGCAGAATATGAAGCTCTCATACATGGGGTAAGAGTGGCTATTACACTTGGAATCAAGCGACTACTCGTATACGGCGATTCGGCAGTAGTCATCAACCAAGTCAACAAAGATTGGGATTACACCAAAGAAAACATGGGTGCCTACTGTGCCGAAATCCTAATGTGTGTACGTGTATGGAACACACGACTACAACTTGTATGGCCCAATCTTCATGGTGGAGCATAAGTAAACTTGATAACTATCGTTGCATGACCTGATGGAGAGGTAGCGCACCATGAGATCTTGCACCCGCGATGAACTGCCGAGACATCCACCCTTCCATGCACCGACAAAACCAGTCCACGCAATCACGCCATATAGACATGAAGGCATGAACTGGATGAACCAAAGTTTGGTGTTCTACAACCCCCTCAGGAGTCAAAAGAATGAATGTTGTAAAGCACTCATGCCTTACCAAAGATTCCAAATATTATCTCCATGAGAGGAGAAAAACACACACAAGGTGGCTGTATTTTTAACCAAAAGAGACTCTTACATAGAAGGATTACATGGGTATTTATACAATGACGAAAAGTATGCAAAAAGTTGACACTTAATTTGGGTGCTAACCACCATACCAAAGGTCCTCTTTACTTTTGGCTAACTGAAGTGAGAACTCAAGCAATCTCTTCAATTCTCGCGCAGGTGCTGGGCTGCATATGCACCTTCCACTAAAACGATCATAACTCTTAGCTCGGAAGTCCAAAAGATGCACCGTTTATTGTGTTGGAAACTAGACTTCAATATCTTTTTGTTGATATGGAATAAGGACGCAAAAACGTGGCCTAGTTTTGCAGGTATAGCTGTAACAAACTATTGAATCATAGTTGAGGTTGAGTTATCCTTGTCCACATCATTCTCTCTCCCTTCGAAACGAGTCATCCTCGACTCATGCTCGTAGCATCAACATTGGACGAACATTATTGAAAACTTGACTCAAGAAAGAACAACACTAGGCAGCGATGAAGGTAAATCGTTAGTTGAAAGTAGGACCTCCTTGTGCAAGAGCACAAAGAATGGGGCTGTGGTGTTTCACTTCTCTCATATATGGATGAAAACGATACAGAAATATCCCGAACCGAACCGCAGTCGTTTTCTACATTTAACCTGATCGAATTCGTTTTTTGCGGACAAAAACGGATACTAAATTCGAAAACGAAATACGGAGTACATAATTCAAAATTCGGTACAAAATCAGTTTGGGCATTTGTTCATTCGATTTCTACATTTCTACATTATATTCGCAATATACCAAATTTAAATTCAGTTTGGAACCGAATTTGGTCCAGCAGGGCAGAGGGCACTAGCCCATGTACTAGCCCAATAGGGCACTAGCCCAGCAGTGCACTAGCCCAGCCCAATAACGAAGCTAACCCTAATCCCCAAACTCCCACTCCCCATCCCCAGTCCCCAGTGTGACTGCCCGACGGCTCCTCAGTCCGCCCCCTCCCTATTGCTTTGGCTAGCGCTGGCGGCATCGTCCGTCATCCCCATGCGCGTGCCGAAGGTCGGCGAGGAGGCGCGCCTTGAACCTCCGCGCCCGCGATGAGTGCTCCAGGTGGTCCGCCGCGCCGGCCAAGTTCTCGAGGTATGCTAGGAGCACCGCCGTGCCCTATAGCTCTCTGCCTGCCACTGCCAGCCAACGCCGCCGACCGCAGTGCCCATCGATGGTGCCCACCAAAGATGGTGTTTCTGCTCCCACGAAGGGCAAGGCCAAGGCCAAGACCAAGACCGTGCGCCAACTTCTTGTGCCGCCGATAGCACAGGCACCGGCACCGGCACCGGCAGCTATGACTTCTCCAGCGCCACCTCCAGCTCCAGGTACGATCGATCTGGGGTCTTGATGTTCCGCTTGGCTGCTCCTACTAGCTATTTTACATTGCCGTATGCTCTCATACAGAACCAGTGCTAGAAGCTTTGCAGACATGCACTACTAGCTAGCACATGTAAGACATATATGTTTCTAGATTGATGAAGTTTTAGTTGTGGACGTGTGATATCATACTGAGTAGAAAGTTTTAGTCTCAACTCTGAACATGTATGATATATCTGATGCATCGTTCAGTATGTTTTCTTTTCTGAAGATTTGTAGTCTTGATATGTGTGTTGTTTGTCAATGCTGGAGCGGTACATATGAGTCTGCTGGCTAGGGACATACACTAATCCCCTCTAGAAATTCAGGATTGGAACATCAACTTAGTATTATTCAGTTCTGCACTGAGTAATAAAGCCTGGTGCACTTAGGATTGGAACATCATTTTTTTCTGGACACAAAACCAAAACCTGACACAAAGATTAGATAAGCATGGGCTATGAGGCTAGATAAAACCTAGTCTTCTATTTTGGTGCAGCATTGATTTGCCTTTGTAATTAATATTTTGTCCTGCAAAATCTGATATTTTTATTGGGAAAAACTATAGTTTTTATCAAAATCTGATATAGTTTTTATTGGAAAAAATCTGAGATATTTTTATCAGTACTCTAACTTATTTTGGTCATTTTGCTTGATCATCAGGATCTAGGAATAAAAGGTCTGCATCTCAGAGTATTAGCTTTGGAACTTGTGAAGTTGTGATAGTCCAACCACACAAGCATCCGTAGCAACGTCAGTTTCAGTGATCGGTTCCAGTGCTCCTATTGTTGACATTGACACTAGTTGCACTGGCGCTGGCACTGGCACTGGCCCAGCCCAACCTAGTGGTGCACCAACAATAGACACACCTGTAGCTCCAGTTAATATCGGCGAAGATGATCAAGATGATGAAGAGCAGGCTCATCTTTCTGGCAAGAGGTACAAAAAATGCACATCACATGTCTGGAAGTATTTCACCAAGAAAAAGGAGGTTATAGAGGTGGATGGAAAGTAGTATGAGCAGCTATGGGGGTACTACAATTTCGCTAGGTGCAATAAGAGGTACAGAGCTGAGGGCCCTTGTGGGACGACTGCATTCAAGAGCCATTTGAGGTCAAAGCACAGTATTGTGGAGGGACAACAATAGCTTAATGTTGGTAAGAACACTGGTTCTGAAATTGCTCATATCATGCCTTTCAAATATGACCAAGAAGTTAGCTTGAGGAAATTGAACTTGGCAATCACCATGCATGAATATCCTTTCAATATAGTTGAGCATGAGTATCTTGTTGATTTCATAAAATCTCTTCGGCCTAGCTTTCCGATAAAGTCTCGTGTCACTGTTAGGAAAGAAATAATGGACAGATATCTTGAAGAAAAGGAAACTTTGTATGCACACTTAAAAACTATCAAGTGTCGCTTTAGTGCAACAATGGACATGTGGACCTCATGCCAAAACAAAGAATACATGTGTGTTACAATTCATTAGATAGATGATAATTGGTGTATCTAAAAGAGAATTATTGGTTTCTTCAATGTAAAAGGTAGACATACTGGTGCTAAGTTATCTGAGACATTCAGTGAAGTTATGGTTAAATGGTACCTTGAGAAAAGACTGTTTGCATTGACTTTGGATAATGCTAGTTCAAATGAAGTGGCTGTTAATGATATAATTTCAGATCTAAAAGAGAATGGTAATGGCTCTCTAGTGATGGGCTGTTTTTTCATGTCAGATGTGCATGTCATATTCTCAATTTGGTTGCTAGAGATGGGTTGAAAGTCATTTCAAAAACAATTAGCAAGGTCAAATCACTTGTGCTAGCTGTGAAAGGGTCTCCATTGCAGTGGGAAGAGCTTATGAAGTGTGCCACCGAAGCTGGGTTGGATACAAAGAGGGGTATTCAAATTGATGTGTCAACAAGGTGGAATTCTACCTACCTAATGCTGAGAGATGCCTTGTACTACAAGCATGCATTTATTAGGCTGAAGTCTTCAAATCGCCGTAGGTATGCTAAGATTTCTCCATCTTCTGTTGAATGGGAAAAGGCTTTGACAATTTATGGTTGTCTCAAGAAATTTTATGATCTCACTGAAATTCTCTCTAGCACTTCATATCCTACTGCAAACTTATTTTATAGAGGTTTCTGTGATATAAAGATCTTGCTAGATGATTGGTGCTTTAATGAAGATGATACAATTAGAGAAATGGCTATTGCTATGAATGCAAAATTTAAAAAATATTGGGAACAGTCCAACATTGCTCTAGCTGTAGCTTGTTTTCTTGATCCAAGGTATAAGAAAAGGCTAATAGAGTACTACATGAAGAAGTTCCATAGTGATCACTATCAACTTGCACTCGATGAGTTTATTTGTGTGGTAAAGAAACTATACAACTTTTATGCTAGTTCTGCTCCTGCACCAGCAAAGAAAACTAGTAGTGTGGCTGCACCTGGACCTAGTAACACAGCTGATGTATTAATGGGAAATGTAGACCATGACCTAGAAGAATTCCTATATGATGAAAGTGAACATGCTATGGTTGAGACAAATGAGTTGGAGAGGTATATGGGGGAACCACTACTAAAAATTGTTGGTGAGTTTGACATCTTAGCTTGGTGGAAAAACAAGAGAGAAGAGTATCCTATCCTTTCACAGATTGTTTGGGATTTAATGGTTGTACAAGTATCAATGGTAGCATCCAAGTCTGCATTTAGTGCTGCTGGTCGTGTTGTTGATCCCTATCGCAGTCGTCTTGATCCCGAGATGGTACATGCATTAATTTGCACAAAGGACTGGGTTGCTGCAGCAAGTAAAGGTGGTCATTTTATCTCTTTTTTCAGTTATACACTTGTAATTGCAGCATAATAATGCATTGATAATTTCCCCTTACTAATATTTTGTTCAGATGCGAAAGTGGTTGGATCAATTATGAGTGATCTTGAAGTTGATGCTTTGACTAATGTTGTGGCTAAACTGAAAATTGAGGTATGTTTATCCTCTCCTCTGTCTATATTTGATGTTGGCTGCTGTTAAAGCTATCTTGTTGAGTGGAGTAGCACACTGCACACACTTTCAACTCCATCTATATATGGTGCCGTGGCATGCATGTACTTGGTCTAGTACTGGTGGCCTACTGGAGGGAGGATCAGGTTGATTGTAGCACAAATAAAAACATTTCTTATTCTCACACACTGATCACACTAATACCCAAAGAGAGTGCATTGCATTATCAGTAAGCCTTAATTATCAGCATATGCATGTTCTGGCAAGGAGAGATGGATCGGATGCACTAGCTAGCTACCATATGCAACTCGGCTGATTCTATGGAACTCCCTAATGCTCCTCTGTATATATTCACTTTGCAAATTTCTAGGACAAGGACAAGGAGGGCGATGGGGACTCCGAGGAGGACAATGAGGATGCAAAAGACATGGAGAGCGATGGGAACTCTGATCCTAACATCATGGATGATGCTTATGAGCTCTAGATGTTCATGTTCTATTAATTGTGTGTCATACTACTTAAGACCACGGGTCACGCACTTGTTAATTTGAACTAGATCATGCACTTGTTAGTCGCGAACTTGTTATGTATTTGGCCATGAACTTGTTTAATGTTATGCACTGTGGGTCGGTTCGTATTGAATTCTCGTATACCGACCGTGTTCGATATAATTCCGCTCGAATTGTTTCATTTTCGAAATTCTCGATATTCCGTAAGTTCATGTTCGTTTTCATGTTCGGTTTGTCCGCTTTCGTTTTCGTTTTCGTATTCAAATGTAAAAGTAGAAAACGGTTGAGGAGTTCTCTGTTCGATTCTGTCCGTTTTCATCCTTACTCTCATATCACTCTTGTTCACAAAGAGACACTCAGTGTGGCATGGCTGTTTAGGATTGGCATGAGTCTTTATGTGGCTGGATGGGTTAGAACTCTCTCCCTCACTTGTGTTGGGGATCTCACTTAATTTTCTTTTGTCAGATTCCTCTCTTTTCTTGCGAGCCATATCTGAAGCATGTATCTCCTCTGGAGATAATGGAATAAGAACCACCTTCTTGTCATTGTGAATGAAAGTGTGTTTGTTAGACCATCCAAAATGCACCGAGTCCACATCAAATTGCCAAGGCCGACCAAGCAGCAAATGGCATGCTTGCATGGGGACAATATCACAATCCACCTCTCCATGATAATCACCAATGGAAAATGACAAACGAATCATGGCTAAAACCTTAACTGTCCCAGAATTATTCAACCATTGCATATGGTATGGATGTGGATGGCGACGTGGCTGCAAGCCAAGCTCTGATACCAAATGATGTGTGAACGTGTAGAGAACACGATTGCAACTTGTATGGCCCAATCTTCATAGTAGAGCATAAGTAAACTTGATAACTATCGTTGCATGACCTGATGGAGAGGTAGCGCACCACGAGATCTTGCACCCACGACGAACTGCCGAGACATCCACCCTTCCATGCGCCGACAAAACCAGTCCACACAATCACGCCATATAGACATGAAGGCACGAACTGGGTGAACCAAAGTTCGGTGTTCTACAACTCCCTCAGGAGTCGAAAGAATGAATGTTGCAAAGCACTCATGCCTTACCAAAGATTCCAAATATTCTCTCCATGAGAGGAGAAACACACACACAAGGTGGCTGTATTTTAACCAAAAGAGACTCTTACATAGAAGGACTACATGGGTATTTATACAATGATGAAAAGTTGACACTTAATCTGGGTGCTAACCACCATACCAAAGGTCCTCTTTACTTTTGGCTAACTGAAGTGGGAACTCAAGCAATCTCTTCAATTCTCGCGCAAGTGCTGGGCTGCATGTGCACCTTCCACTAAAACGATCATAACTCTTAGCTCGGAAGTCCAAAAGATGCACCGTTTGTTGCGTTGGAAACTAGACTTCAATATCTTTCTGTTGATATGGAATAAGGATGCAGAAACATGGCCTAGTTTTGCAGGTATAGCTATAACAAACTGTTGAATCATAGTTGAGGTTGATTTGTCCTTGTCCACATCATTCTCTCTCCCTTTGAAATGAGTCGTCCTCGACTCGTGCTCGTAGCATCAACATTGGACGAACATTATTGGAAACTTGACTCAAGAAAGAACAAAAGAAAACAAGACTTTACGATGCAAGATAACTACAAACTCAAGCGCAAACTGAGAACAACTCCATATAGTGAGAACCAAACCATCGAATTGACCCGACGCAATGAGAGAAAACCAATGTTTAAATCTCTCAAGGCACCCTATCAGCATTCTGACTTGACTCAACACTATCTAGGAATTGAATACCAATCTGCGAAGGAAGCTTGTAAGGATAATCAGCTCACACCATGACAACCAAGGCTCTGATACCAAATGATGTGTGTACGTGTATGGAACACACGACTGCAACTTGTATGGCCCAATCTTCATGGTGGAGCATAAGTAAACTTGATAACTATCATTGCATGACCTGATGGAGAGGTAGCACACCATGAGATCTTGCACCCATGATGAACTACCGAGACATCCACCCTTCCATGCGTCGACAAAACCAGTCCACGCAATCACGCCATATAGACATGAAGACACGAACTGGGTGAACCAAAGTTCGGTGTTCTACACCCCCCTTAGGAGTCGAAAGAACGAATGTTGTAAAGCACTCATGCCTTACCAAAGATTCCAAATATTATCTCCATGAGAGGAGAAAAACACACACAAGGTGGCTGTATTTTTAACCAAAAGAGACTCTTACATAGAAGGATTACATGGATATTTATACAATGACAAAAAGTATGCGAAAAGTTGACACTTAATTTGGGTGCTAACCACCATACCAAAGGTCCTCTTTACTTTTGGCTAACTGAAGTGGGAACTCAAGCAATCTCTTCAATTCTCGCGCAGGTGCTGGGCTACATATGCACCTTTCACTAAAACGATCATAACTCTTAGCTCGGAAGTCCAAAAGATGCACCGTTTGTTGCGTTGGAAACTAGACTTCAATATCTTTTTGTTGATATGGAATAAGGATGCAGAAATGTGGCCCAGTTTTGCAGGTATAGCTATAACAAACTGTTGAATCATAGTTGAGGTTGAGTTATCCTTGTCCTCATCAAATCCAAAAACTTGAAAAACACTTCTAAGGACTAGAAATTCTACATGTCCTATGGAATTCCAACATTGCAGTAGATGTTCTTGCCAAACTTGGATCCAACAGGGCAGAGGTCCCACCCGGCGTATTCATAGAGGAGTTATCAGCTCCTTCTATCAAACAACCCGATCAGACAACCACAGAACTCATAGCCAAAGGCAACCAGATTCTGGTGATCAACACATCATGGACACAGGTTTTTATTGATTATATCAAAGAGAATAAGTTGCCAGCGAAAAAACAGCAAGCCACATAAGTCATCCGCAGAAGCAAGAATTACGTCCTAGTAGGAGACAAGCTATACAGAAGAGCCGCATCATCAGGAGTACTCCTAAAATGCGTCTCATTTGAAGAAGGCAAACAAATCCTAGATGAAATACACTCAGCCTACTGTGGAAATCACGCGGCTTCAAGAACACTAGTCGGCAAAGCATTCTGCATGGGTTTCTACTTGCCAACCGCTTTGAAAGACACAGAAGAACTCGTCAGAAGATGCAAAAGTTGTCAGATGTTCGCAAGACAAGCTCATGTGCCAGCCCACAACCTCATCTGCATTCCACTTGCTTGGCCTTTCTCCTGTTGGGGGCTGGATCAAGTGGGACCTCTCAAGAAAGCAAAGGGCGGTTTTGAGTACATCTTTATAGCAATCGACAAGTTCACCAAGTGGATCAAATACAAACCACTCGCAAAATACAGCGCAGCCAAAGCAGTCGAGTTCATCCAAGATATTATGCATCGCTTCGGCATGCCAAATCGAATCATCATAGATTTGGGTTCTCCCTTCACAACTACATAATTCAAAAGTTGGGCACAGGATTGTGGCTTCAGTATAGATTACGCATCGGTCGCACATACAGAAGCAAACAGACAGGTAGAAAGGGCCAATGGACTCATACTAGCCGAATTAAAACCAAGATTGTATGAAGAACTAGTAGACTATGGGTCAAAATGGATCGAAGAATTACCCAAAGTTGTATGGGGGCTAAGGACTCAAATAAGTAGAGCTATCGGATACTCACCTTTCTTCCTGGTATATAGATCAGAAGTCGTACTACCCGCAGACCTGATCTAGACGTCACCAAGGATAGAACAATACGACGAAGAAGAAGCAGAACACACCTGAAGATTAGAACTCGATAGCACAGAAGAAGTCAGAGTAAATGCTACCCTGTAATCAGCAAAATATCTACAAGGACTAAGGCACCACTACAACAAGAATACTCAGTCTCGATCATTACAAGTTGGAGACTTAGCACTTAGAAGAATACAAAAAACCGATGGGCACTTGTTGACACCATTTTTTGCACGTGTCAAAATGATCAGAGTGGGCTAATCGGCAGGAGGAAAGTTACTGTATACACTGACAGCTGATGAAAATCAGCTTGTAAAGATGGTTGCCGATGAATGGTGGTGATCGATGGAGAGGTTGATTTAGACTCGGGCATTGCCGATAAGGTTGGAGATGTTATTATCGATGCCGGTGAAGGAAGGCTTGAAGGCTACTGCCGATGAAACAGGAAGTATGCCGATGGAAGGGAGGTCGGTGAGATTTCCATCGTAATCGAGGCGGACAGGGAAATAGATAGGAGTTGATTTCCTTTTCTATATTTGTTAGAGTGTGATTCATGTAAGAGTCGCATGTTTCCTTAGATTTGGACTTGGTGTCCTAGTTGTGTTTAGCTATGTCTCTTTAGATCAGGGTATAAATATAGATTGAGGGGCAATGTAATACATATATCAATCAATATCAAAACCAATTTTTACTACTATTTGCATCTACTTACTTTTCGGCGACTTCATCAATTTGCATATTTTTCCTTTTTTATGAGTTCTCATTGATTCGGCGAGTTGCATAGCTTCAGTGCGACCTTCGACGATTCTCGAGTTTCGTGTGAGTACCTCTTGGCCGTGACTTTCGGGCGTATCGCTGTTGTCAGGACCAAAGTGCTCGTATCTTCATCCTTGTCGATTAACAGGTCAAATCGACTGGCACGCTTTGGATATCGATTCAGGTATTAGCCCTTTATATTTACAGATCCACTTTTGCATCAACACATCTTTTGGTACGCCCGGTGGGACCAATCAATCCGATCAATATGTTTAATTCCGAGATCGATTCAGGGAACATTATCGCGGTATCAGAAGAAGATCTTAAGGAAGAGCAGAGGCAGGCTATGGAAAAGGCTGTAGAAGAATACAGGCAGCTTTGTCTGAAATTGTTTAGCCTAAACAAGAGTGGACAAGTCATCCAGAAGCAAGATTTGCCATTGCCTCGGCATGTTACCTTTGATTCCAATCCTGGTAAACTTCAAGAGATGGTTAATTCTGCAGTAAATCATGCTTTGATTAATCATTCCAATGTACTGTCCAATACTGTTTATAATGTTGTGGTTTGAACTCTCAAAGAAGGACAAGCGTGACAGCATTACGTTGGGCCTGCCTATCACCAACCAGAGCCAGCATCTATTAATACTCCATCGGCTCCCTCGGCCGTTGTGGGTATAGGAGTTACTTCTCCTCCAGTATCGGCAGGCTTACCTAATATTCAATCTACACCGATACGATCAGATCCGGTACTATCAGGAGGACGAGTTCAGCTTAATACAGATCTAGTGGCATCAGCTATGTTAGGCCTTGTGTCTCAGAATAGCTAGATTCCTGCTAATTGGTGGGGATATGGTATGCCTCCAGAGTCATCTACTTTCAATCCTAGGTTACCTTAAGTATTTGACGCAGTAGGAAAAGCTCCTATACCATCGGCTGTTTCGCCGATGGCTCAAGTGCCTCAATATGCTACAGCAACTACTGTGCAACCAACTCCAGGAGGTTTCTAGATGCCTTTGGTTCAAACACCCAATTCAAGTCCATCGGCAAGCTTACTGCCGATGCAGCAGAAAGCCCCTGTTATGAGTCAAACTGGGATTCAGTTCATGCCTCAAGCTGGTTATAATTATCCAACAATGTCAGCAAATTACCAGCCATCGGTGAGTTTTGTACCGATGAGTTCTAATAATGGTTGGTCAGGACAGATACCTATTCAACATACAGTTCAGCAAAATCAACAGGTTGCAGGGATTCAATAAGGTCATATGCAAGCTGGTTTCTAGAATCAAGCATCGGTAGCTCAGCCAATGAATCCTTTCCAACAGATTAATGGGCCACAAGTAACGGCAAATATGCCAATTGCTGGAGATCGTGGGCCACAAAGATATATGGAGGAATATTAGCAGGCACCTCTCGTAGAAATTCAGCCAGTTTGTCATCAGGAGGCTGATGCTTTTTGGGCCAATAGGATAGCAGAAATTATGAAGGATCAGTTTAGGATAAAACCCAAGGTCAATACTTATTCTTATCGGACTCCATACCCTCCTGCATATGATTTAATTCCTCTCCCAAATCGGTACAAGGTACCAGATTTCACTAAATTCTCCGGGCAAGGTGATACATCAACAATGGAACACGTCAATCGCTTTATTATTTAATGTGGAGAGGCAGCTAGCAGAGATGAATTAAGAGTTCGATTATTTTCATCATCTTTGTCTGGATTGGCATTTACATGGTTCATTTCATTACCACCAAATTCTATTATTACTTGGGTTGATCTAGAAAAACAATTTCATAAGTATTTCTTTGCTGGAATCCATGAAAAGAAGCTTACCGATTTAGTAAAGTTGAGACAGCGTAATAATGAATCGGTAGAAAGCTTTGTGCAAAGGCTACGAGATGTAAAAAATAAGTGCTATAGTCTGGTGCTGGATGATCGGCAGCTTGCCGATCTAGCTTTCCAAGGGTTATTGCCATATCTTAAAGACAGATATGCTTCTCAGGAGTTTGAAAGCCTCAATCATCTTGTGCAAAGGATCTCTGATCAAGATACTAGGGTTTTTGAGCCTAAAAAGAATTGGAGTAAAAAAGTATCATTTGTTGAAGAAGTAGGAGATTCTGATTCTGATGAAGAACCAGTTATTGGCTTAGCTGAGTGGGTTAAGAATAAAAAGCCGATATCTTGTCCCTTTGGTCAGAAAGAACCAGAAAAGTTTACCTTTGATATCACCAAGGCCGACAAAATATTTGATCTTCTGCTTCAAGAGGGCCAAATTAAGCTGTCACCTAATCATGTTATCCCATCGGCAGAAGAGTTGAAGAAGTTCTTGTACTACAAATGGCATAATGCAACTTCACACAGTACAAATGAGTGCAAGGTGTTCAGGCAACAGTTACAATCGGCTATTGAATCTGGGAGAATTAAGTTTGGTACTTCTAAAGCCTAGAAGCCGATGAAAATTGATCAACACCCTTTTCCAGCAAATATGTTGGAGGCCAAAGGGAAGACCAAGGTATTGACGTCAGAGGCTGCTGAGAAAAACGCATCAATGGATCCCCAACATCGGATAACTACCGATGATGCAAAAAGTAAGGGTTTGCTAGGAGAAAGCAGTAGTTCCAAAAATCCTCCTTGACCTAGCATTGTGATTACCCATCGAAGGCAGCAGGAGGATTGGCGTCAGCTCAAGGACCGATATCGACAACAGCAAGAAGAGAGACGTTGGGAAGAATGGTATCGGCATAAAAATCATTAGAGGTGCCCGTTTTTCATCCATTGTTGGGAAGAAGGTATTAAATTGCCAACTGTTGAAAATTGCCCTGAGTGCAATGGTTATTATGGGGTCAATCGGTCAGAAAGGAGGTTTCAACCTAGCAATCAGGGTTTATTCATCAATGAGCCGATCAGAGGCAGAGCGTCAGTGCATGATCGGCTGGGGGGCAGACTTAGTGTACATGAAAGGCTTGGTAAACGCGCTGGATACTTTCCAAGGAATCAAGAGGAGCTTGAGGAAATGGCAAATGCAAGAGTTCTTGATGAAGAAATATTCTACAGGGACCCTAATATACGCCATGTAGAATCAACTAGGACTTGTTATTAGCCGGTTTGGAAAACCAAGTTTCCTCGATGGTGCCCGGAGGGTCTGACAAAGACACAGAGAAGAAGGATGCAACGTGAGCATCAGGAGGATTTATACCGAGAGGAAAATTCCTCCAATGAGAGGTCCGGTCATCAGCAGTGGTAGGTAAAACACAAAAATAAGGGTCCATCGGCAGATGTTAATATGGTATTCATGTTGCCGATGGAGTTTTTGACACTATCTGATAATGTGGATGAAGTTGTTCTCTGTGATCAAGTAGCTCAGTTGACACTAGATCCAATGATGGCTATTTTTGAGAAACCTACTGATGACGAGAGACAGCATCTTAAGGCTTTGTTTATGAAAGGCAGAGTTGATGGGCAGCCTGTATCTAAGATACTTATCGACGGAGGGGCTGCAATTAATATTATGCCTTATGTGATATATCGAAAATTTGGTAAGGGAGATCAAGACTTGGCCAAGACCGATATGATGCTGAAGGATTTTGAAGGCAATGTGTCACCGGCTAAAGGGGCGGTATGCGTCGAATTGACTATCGGCAGCAAAACCTTGCCGACGACGTTCTTCGTTATTAATGGCAAGGGTGCATATAATCTACTTCTAGGGAGGGATTGGATTCATGCTAATTGTTGTGTTCCTTCTACAATGCATCAATGCCTCGTACAGTGGATTGGGGATAAGATTGAGTTTGTCCCTAGTGATTCTTCTTATATCATCGCATCGGCAGAATCAGATACTTATGAGCGAACTAAATGCATATTAGGAGAAGTTTGGGAAAAAGAGTTCCTTAGAGTTGCTGATTATGAAATTCCACCGATCCAAGCAGTCGGTTATGAAGAAGAGGTTTAATGGATAGGTTTGCCGATGATGGAAAATTAGGTCAAGGGTTCACATCGGCAGATGATTTAGTAGAAGTAGATATTGGTGATGGCGATAGGCCAAGACCTACTTTTATTAGTGCTAAGTTAGATTCCAAGTGTAAGCAGCAAATGACTGATTTGTTAAAAGAGTATAAAGATTGTTTTGCTTGGGATTATACTGAGATGCCTGGATTAGACCGATCTATAGTTGAACATCGGTTACCTATCAAATTTGGATTTCGGCCACATCAGCAGCCAGCGCGCCGATGCAACCCTAATATACTTCTTGACATTAAGGCCGAAATAACTAAATTAATTGAGGCAAAGTTTATTCGGTAGTGTCAATATGCAGAGTGGATCTCTAATGTGGTTCCTGTTTATAAGAAAAATGGAAAACTTCGTGTTTGTATTAATTTCAGGAATCTTAACAAAGCCACACCGATGGATGGCTATCCAATGCCGATTGCTGATTTGTTGATTGATGCTGCAGCCGGACATCAAATTATCAGCTTCATGGATGGTAATGCAGGTTACAATCAAATATTCATGGCTAAAGAAGATATTCCCAAGACTGCTTTCAGATGTCCAGGTCATGTAGGGTTGTTTGAGTGGGTAGTCATGACATTTGGTTTGAAAAATGCCGGCGCTACTTATCAAAGAGCTATGAACTTTATTTTTCATGAATACATCGGCACATTAGTGGAGATCTACATTGATGACATAGTGATTAAGTCTGGAGATATCACAAAACATCTAGCCGATTTACGAAAGATATTGGAGTGTACAAGGAAGCATGGATTGAAGATGAATCCTAATAAATGTGCATTTGGTGTATCGGCAGGTCAATTTTTGGGTTTTATGGTGCATCAGCGGGGCATCGAAATCAGTAGAAAGTCTATTGATGCAATTAACAAGGGGGTTGCTCCTGCCACTAAAACTGAATTACAATCTTTGATCGGTAAGATTAATTTCATTAGAAGATTCATATCTAATCTGTTGGGAAGGATCAAGGCTTTCAGTCCATTACTTAAATTGAAAGTCGATCAGGAATTTGTATGGGGAGCTGAGCAGCAGTTAGCCCTAGATGAGATTAAGAAATATTTGACAAATCCTCCAGTGCTAGTTCCACCTCAACACGGGAAACCTTTCAGGTTGTATTTGTCAACTGATGATACCGTTATCGGTTCAGCTCTTATTCTAGAATTTGAAGGGAAAGAGCGTGTTATTTATTATTTGAGCAGAAGATTAGTGGATGCTGAGACAAGGTATTCGGCCATCGAAAAATTATGTCTGTGTTTATACTTTTCTTGTGTCAAATTAGGACATTATTTGTTATCTGCCGAATGTACGGTCATATGCAAAGACGACGTAGTCAAGTATATGCTGTCGATGCCGATATTAAGTGGTAGAATTGGCAAGTGGATTTTAGCATTATCGGAATTTGAACTACGTTACGAATTGACTAAGGCAGTTAAGGGGCAGGTTATGGCTGATTTTGTCACTCAGCATTGTAACACAGTGGACTCTCTGGAGGTTGCTCCTTGGACACTTTTCTTCGATGGGTCCACATGTGGCGAAGGAGCAGGTATCGGCATTGTATTGATTTCACCTCAAGGAAAGAAGTATGATTTTTCATTGCCGATTGTTGCTACATCGACAAACAATCAGGCTGAATACCAAGCCTTGATAAAAGGGTTAGAATTGCTAAAGGAGATACGTGCCGATGTTGTTGAAATCTTTGGTGATTCTATGCTAGTTATAAATCAATTGGCTGGGATTTATGAATGCCGAAGTGAAGTTTTAATTTCGTATTATGAAAGATGTTTGCAATTGTTGAAAGGGTTTAGAGATTTTTGTCTTGAACATATTTCTCGACTGCATAATGAAGAGGCTAATCAACTAGCTCAGCATGCTTTAGGGTATCAGCCTATTCAGGAAGTGCTAACATCGGTAGTCGGTACCGATGACTGGAGAAATGAGATTGTCAATTATTTAAAGGATCCATATAAAAAGGTTGAAAGACGTATAGGGTTCCAAGCTACCAAGTATGTGCTCCTCGATGATGAATTATATTATCGAACTATAGATGGAGTTTTACTCAGATGTGTTAGCAGTGATGAATCGAAAAGCTTGATGGGTGAAATTCATGAAGGAGTGTGTGGAGCGCATCAATCGGCTTTCAAGATGAAGTGGATGATCAGAAGGAATGGATACTATTGGCCAACTATTCTTGAAGATTGTTTTAAGTATTTTAAAGGATGTCAGGGGTGTCAAAAGTTTGGTAATGTTCAAAGAGCGCCTGCATCGGCTATGAACCCTATAATTAAACCTTGGCCGTTCCGGGGATAGGCTATCGATCTCATCAGTCAGATTTATCCGCCATCGAGCAAAGGACATAAATTTATTCTGGTTGCTACCGATTATTTCATAAAATGGGTTGAGGCAATTCCTTTAAAAAAGGTGACATCGGCTAATATGATCGATTTTGTGAAAGAGCATATTGTTTACCGATTTGGTATTCCACAAACTATCACTACCGATCAGGGTACTATGTTTACATCAGGAGAATTTGATGAGTTTGCTGTAGGTATGGGAATTAAAGTTTTAAATTCTTCTCATATTATGCTCAAGCTAATGGTCAGGCTAAGGCTTCTAACAAAGGGATCATCAAACTCATTAAGTGCAAAATTAAAGAAAATCCTAAGAGGTGGCATACGGTATTAAATGAAGCCTTGTGGTCATATCGGATATCATGTCATAGTGCAACCAAAGTAATGCCTTATCAGTTAGTATATGGACACGACGCAGTATTGCCTTGGGAAATTAAAACTGGCTCTAGGCGAATATGTTCTCAAAATCAGCTAACAGCCAATGATTATGATACTCTTATGAAGGATGAGTTGGAAGATGTGGCGGGTCATCGGTTAAGGGCTCTAGTTAGCATCGAAGAAAATAAGAAAAGAGTAGCCAGATGGTATGACAAGAAGGTAAAGGTAAAGGAGTTTGCCGATGGAGATCTGGTCTGGAAATTGATTTTACCGATTGGGACTAAAAGTTCAAAGTTTGGAAAGTGGTCTCCTAATTGGGAAGGTCCATATCGGATAAATCAGTCTGTTCCTGGTAACGCATATATTCTAGAAACCCTCGAAGGGGTCATGTTTCCCAGAGCATTAAATGGAAAATATTTAAAGAAATATTACTCTAGTATCTGGATGGATGCATAAAAGTATAAGTGCCGATAACAGTCCTATCGGCTAGAATTATACAAGGATGTCAATGCCTTGTAAAGTGCCGATGCAATAGACAAGATTTACAAGTTTAACAAGGATTGGATAGCCAATATCGCACACAGGCGAATCTGGTCGGCTTCCTTCATTTCTTTGATGTCTTCATTGGCAGCACCCTCCACAGGCTTGAGTTTTTTCTTCATAGCCAAGGCTTTGCGAGCCTGGGTGTCTCTTTCTTACTGAAGAGCCTTGATGGCATTGGGTAGCTGGCTTTCTTCTTGTTGAGCATGAGTTAAGGCTGCCTCGACTTCTTTCAATTCAGCCAATAGAGCCATCTTCTTTGCCGATAAATCTAAGATTTTCTGCTTAAGTTCAACGCCCGAAGTCTGCAAGTTGCCGATGCCCTTGTGCTTCTCATCGGCAATTTGTTTCAATTGTAGCATCTCTTCTTTGAGTTGAGCCTGAGCTGCTCTATCAGCAATGCATTGAGCAGCCCGTTGATATTGCAGTTGGCGGCTTTCTAAATGGGCTACTGGGAAGAGTACTTCTTCAACATCGGCAGGGACCTAGCCATGGATTGTTTTGAAAATTGCCTTTGCGGGGTCCGAGTCATCTACCAGTTGGGCGGTATCCTGCTGTAACAAGTTCAGGAGAGCTTCCAACTTGGACTTAGTTTCTACCGATATTATTCCCAGTGCAAGGGAAGAACTTGTTTCCTCTCCATCATCATCAGAAACGTCAATGGCAAAGGAAAATAGGCTATTTGGGGAGTCTTGTTCCTGAGGAAAAGAAAAAGAGGTCAGCTAAGGATAAGTATGAATATTATAAATCGACTAGGTCAATCGGCTTACCTGTTTCAAGGCAATTTCCTGTACTTGGCTGGAGGAAGCAGCCTGGAGTATGCCGTGTGGAGGATCGGCTGAGCTTGCCGATGGGATATCCTCTATGACCTCATCAGTGGTTGGCTCTTGGGGTATGATGATCGATGGTATATCCTGTATAGGAGGATTAACTGCTTGCTCAGTTGCATCGGCTGATTCTAGGCGAATTGTAGACATTAGGGCAGATGCGGGGATCAGCATGGACTTCTGTCATTTTGGCTGTGCCTCGACATCTGTTAAGGCTTTGCGCTTTGCTTGGGCATCAGCAACGGTTGGCTGGGGGGCATCGGCACTTGGTGGTTGTGAAGCTTGGACATCTGGTACGCTTGCCGATGTACCCATTTGGACAGCTTGGGCATGTGTTGACACTGTTTTTTGCACATGTCAAAATGATCAGAGTGGGTTAATCGGCAGGAGGAAAGTTATTGTATACACTAACAGCCGATGAAAATTAGCTTGTAAAGATGGTTGCCGATGAATGGTGGTGATCGATGGAGAGGTTGATTTAGACTCGGGTGTTGCCGATAAGGTTGGAGATGTTATTGTCGATGCCGATGAAGGAAGGCTTGAAGGCTACTGCCGATGAAATAGGAAGTATGCCGATGGAAGGGAGGTCGGTGAGATTTCCATTATAATCGAGGCGGACAGGGAAATAGATAGAAGTTGATTTCCTTTTCTATATTTGTTAGAGTGTGATTCATGTAAGAGTCGCGTGTTTCCTTAGATTTGGACTTGGTGTCCTAGTTGTGTTTGGCTATGTCTCTTTAGATCAGGGTATAAATATAGATTGAGGGGCAATGTAATACATATATCAATCAATATCAAAATCAATTTTTACTACTATTTGCATCTACTTACTTTTCGGCGACTTCATCAATTTGCATATTTTTCCTTTTTTACGAGTTCTCATTGATTCGGCGAGTTGCATAGCTTCAGTGCGACCTTCGGCGATTCTCGAGTTCCGTGTGAGTACCTCTTGGCCATGACTTCTGGGCGTATCGCTGTTGTTAGGACCAAAGTGCTCGTATCTTCATCCTTGTCGATTAACAGGTCAAATCGACTGGCACGCTTTGGATATCGATTCGGGTATTAGCCCTTTGTGTTTGCAGATCCACTTTTGCATCAACAGCGCCGCAAACTACTCAGTCCATGGGAAGGTCCTTTTATCGTCGCAAAAGTTATTGGACCAGGCACATACAAGCCCATAACTGAAGACGGAAAAGAAGTCAACAATACATGGCACATCAGTCAGCTACGAAGATTCTACGCATAAAAACAACTCAAGGGAGAATATGTATATAAGACACAAGAGATCAACATTCATGATCAACAAATATACCGCAGTGTACCATTGTAACACATCAATATTCATGATCAATAAAGATGATTATTTCTCAACAAACATATATCCCATGACTCTATCCGAGTTGTCTCTTAAAAGCAAAATGGCTGAAAATATGCCTGAGCATCCCGGCCAAGAGCAAAATAGCTAAAAAAACACTTGAGCTCGCCGATGAGGGTAGCTAACAAGCTGACACCCAAAATAATATGCAAAATGGCTAAAAAGACGCCTGAGCATCCCGGCCGAGAGCAAAATAGCTGAAAAGACGCTTGAGCCTGCCGATGAGGGTAACTAAACAAGCTAACACCCGAAATAATATGCAAAATGGCTGAAAAGATGCCTGAGCATCCTAGCCAAGAGCAAAATAGTTAAAAAGACACTTGAGCCTGCCGATGAGGCTAGCTAACAAGCTAACACCCGAAATAAAATGCAAAATGGCTGAAAATATGCCTGAGTATCCCGACAGAGAGCAAAATAGTTGAAAAGACACTTGAGCCCGCCGATAAGGATAGCTAACAAGCTAGAACCCAAAATAAAATCAAAATGACCAAAACTAAGCCTGGGCATAGACCAGAGCAATATCATGAGCAAGACCCTCCAGCAACTTGTACCAAATAGCAAGAGGCTCGGGGGCTACACTGGAGATACCAAAGAACGCAAGATCTACATATAATGAGTTGTTTACAACTCGACGGATCAAGAAAGGTCATCAACACAAAGATCTACATACAACGAGTTGTTTACAGTGCACAAGAGAAGGCCAGACAAACACTCGATAGATCAACACTGGAGATACCAAAGAACGCAAGATCTACATATAGCGAGTTGTTTACAACTCGATGGATCAAGAAAGGTCGTCAACACAAAGATCTACATACAACGAGTTGTTTACAGGGCACAAGAGAAGGCCAGACAAGCACTCAACAGATCAAGAAAGGTCGTCAACACAAGTTGTTTACTCAAACATAAAAGTACTCGACAAATCATCCGAGGAATAGGCAGGGCATTCAGGCAAAGAAGACATCAGCAAAAAAGACCTTCATTCCAAAAAGAAGTATAATGTCATATTACAAGGCACGGGCATAAAAGTCAAATACATCAAGCCTCATCATCAGGAGAAGGGAGGATGATATTAAGATTATCTACTATCCTAGTAGCTAAGTCTTCAACTTTAGGCTCCATCCTCTCAACAGCATCGATGTATTCTTGACTATCAGATTCCTCTGCTATCTTGGACAAAGGAACCACTAGAGCAAGAACCCAGACTTGGGCCTGAACATTCTTGGTACACAGTTGAGCGCACCTCTTCATGAACTCTTGGAAATGAGTCGGAATTTGAGGAATCAACTGAGCCCAAGATTGCCCGTCATCCGCTGGAGTTCGAAGAACGTCGGCCACTAAACGAAAGGATTTCCACAAAGCCTTCTAGTTTTTAGTAGCCATCGTCAACCTGCTAGACAAGTCTTCAATGGTTTTCTGAGCCTGCACAAGATCTCTATCAGCTCCACGCCTGATCAACTTAGCAAGCACAAGTTCCTCTTCAGCATGAGTAATTACCTCCTCAGCCTTGTTGTTACTTGTACAAACAAGAGTCTTCATTTCTTCAACACCCTCTAAGAGCTTCTGCTTTTCGACCTGGAGAGCTGGACAAAGCGGTAGACAACAAGTGAGCAGAAAGGAAAAGTTTGAATACAAAAAGAAACAGAAACAACCCTCAATACCATTGCACTCTTTCTTCACGGTCTCCAAGTCTTTCACAGCCTCTGAGTTCTTTCGAGCCTCCTAAAGAGCAACATCCCTCTGCTTCTCGATTTCAATAGCCTAGGCACGAAGAGATTTTTCTTCATCCTAATGCATTTGACGCTCAGCCTCCAGTTCAGCCCGAAGGAGATCAAGATCAGCTTTCAGGGTGCTCACTTCTGAAAATAACTTTTCTCATTTTTAGACGAGAAAAAGAAGCCGGTGTGATCATGAGAGAAGGACTGAGCAAAAAGATACAAAGAAAAAGGACCAAAGAAAAGCAAACATCCAAAGAAGGAACGATGAAGGAGCTTACCTAGAGCTTTTCTCCAAAAAGAAGTCGCATGGGATGACAAGTCTCCCCAGGCAACAGTTAATTCCAATAACCGACGAGTGGCATTGAACTGCTGCACCACATCATCGGCAAAAGGAGGACCGCCAGAGGCAAGAGAAGGAGAAGGAGAGCCCGACCAAGGTGAAGAAGAAACAACCAGAGCGACCTCCCGGGAAGCCGAGGCCAATCCCTCAGAAGGACCCAACGCAATGGCCACAGTCACCTCTGGGGCGGCCAAGTCTACAGCGGCGCCATCGCCAGAGAGCTTTGGAGCCCCCGCAGCCACTTCACCAATAGTACGCTGTGGGTCCTGAGGCTCGGTACTTGGTGGCATGGCGGAGGGGTGAGAAGAAGTCGACGAAGAAGCGAGAGAAGACAATGGACTGAAAATTGATAAAAGAAATCGCCAATGAGAACCAAGAAAAAGGAGAACAGAAGCAAAAGGATGAAGGTAGAATCTACTCACCCGGCCACCTTCTTCCTCGCAAAGCCAAAAGAAGACCTCACGGGGGGGACCACGGCGGCAAAAACGTCCCCGACACTTGGCAACAGGAGCGGTATAGCCGACACCGAAGCCCCGAAAGAAGCCGGGGCTAGAGCCACAGAAGAACTCAGCACCGGAGGTGTGGAAGAGCTCGGTACCAAGGCCACCAAAGAACTCAACACCGGAGCTTTAGAAGAAGCCGACGCAGGAGCCCTAGAAGAACTCGTATCCGACATCCGGTTACTTCAAAAATATAAAGACTAAAAGTCAAGACAAAGAGGAGAAATTCAATGGAAGGGGAATATGAAAACAACTCACCGCCGCATGATGAGGGGTACTTCATCATCCTCTTCCCCCTTGGTCTCAACCAAGGCCACCAGACCACCCGTTGAAAAAAAGAATAAAAGTACTCGGTTCAAGATAAAAACAAGAAAACAAAGAGATAGAGAGTATTAAATATGCTCACCTAAGAGCATGCTAGCTACAACTAGAGTACTTGGAAGAGTACTTGGCTTGCGAGACTTCTTGGAAGCAGGCAAGCCAGATGAAGACCCATCTGTTTGCCCCCTCTTCGGGACACTATGTGGACCACGAGGGACTAGACGAGGAACATATTCTTCATATACATCAACAAATCCGGAAGAAACTCCAGGAAGCGCTGTGGAGATTAGGAACTTACTGGTTGCGGAAGCTCCAATAAGTTTCTCTCCAGTTTTAGCCACAACAGGGAGAACATCAAGAGGGATCGGGTCAAAAAAGTTGCGCCCAAACTCCTACGAAAAAGAATAAAACAACACGACAGGGAAAAGTTAAACAAAAATGGATACAACAAGAGTACATAAAGTACCCCAAACAAAGAGATAAACAACTTATAGCTGGAGGCGGGTTGTTGGCAGAGAACTCAGAGACAGTAAGCGGGACAACGCTTGCTCCTTTCTGTATCTTCTAGAGATGCTCGAGTACCTCCTTATTGGTCAGCTCAAGAGCTAGGACCATGCATGAAGGATCCTCAGCCCCAGAGTACTTGAAGCCAAGGTGCTCCCGCTCCTTCAAAGGCTAGACTCGGCAATGAAGGAAACTCGAGACAATACCGAAACCGGTTAAACCTTGCTGTTTTAGCATACTAATCCTATCAAGGAGTGGCTAGATTGCCTGGACCTCAGTGGGCGACACAGGGTTCTTATCCCATCGGTCATTAACCATGGGACCAAATCCAGAGTGGACAGCAAGGGAAGGGATCAGATTGGCGGCATAAAACCAGTCAGCATGTCAATCCCTTATAGAATCGACCAGGTCATAATCAAAGAACTTGCTCTTAAGACCCTGGCGAAATTGAATCCCACAACCACCAAGAACGCTGGTTTCTTCACGACGGGGTTGGGGTTTCAGGCAAAAGAAGTAACAAAATAGAGAAAGAGAAGGGGGAATTCCAAGGAAAGCTTTGCAAAGATGAACAAAAATAGAAAGGTGAAGAACCGCATTAGGAGCGAGATGGTTCAAGCAAATCCCAAAATAGCTGAGAAATTGATGAAGAAAAGCAGAGGCAGGAAGGCAAAGTCCAGCGCGAATGAAAGAGACAAAAAGAACGATCTCACCGGGACCTGGAGTAGGAACCCGATGCTCGCCTAGAACTCTCCATTCAGCAAAAGCCTTGCTCTAGATCAAGCCGTCGCTGACAAGCTTGCGGAGCTACTCTTTGGTGGTTGTCAGAGTCGGCCAAGACTTCTGGGCGGCCCTCATGGCAACAAACTCCTGATTCACGATCACGGAGAGTGATGACTCCTCGTCCATGAAAGAAGACTGGGACTTACTTGTGGTTTTCTTCTTACCCATGTACTAATGGAGGTGAAAAGCAATTAGGGGAAAAGAAAGCCTAGATGGCGGCGCTAAAGACGGCAGCGGCAATGGCGACAGCGGATGACTGAAGGCTAGGGTTTGAAGGCAAGAGAAAGGCAGTGAAGAAAAAGAAGATGAAGGGTCTTTAAATAGATTTTACAGCATTAAAAATGGCCCACCAGGCCCATTAAAGCACCATGTGAGAACGCAACGGTATATTTACCGACACAGCTAAAATTACGGAGGGCACAAATCCACACAACAATACAATTCAACGGGTAGATTTTAGACTTATCCATCCAGCACTACTGCGGAGCTATCATATAACTGCAAGAACAACTCGACAACAAAGAAGAAAAGAAGGGCAACTTCACAAGGAACATAAGAACTCGGTTCTTACGAGAAGAACTCAGGAATATCATGAGCAACTGGAACTATAGCAAAAAAATAAATAATAACTCAGAAGACAAAGATTCTTTCCATTACAAGCGACTTCAAAAATAGAAGATTACAAATCTTACAAGACCCAACGTACTCGGTACAACGAAAAGTAAAGTAGCAAAGAAGAACATGGACATGGCTGGGCTCTGGAACAACTATGTGTCCCAAATTGCTACTCGGAAGGATAAATTGCCATCGGCTACACTGTTTTCTTCAAAGGACGGACGCAGTGCATCCAAGGCGGAAATCAGCAGCATGGTAGGACAACATGGAGCAGAGAAGGCCGGTAGGCATCTGTCTACCCAAGACCGATGTAATGCTGGATATGGTGTTGATCTGCATCGAACAGTCTCAAGATAGGTGATGAAGATCAACCCAGAACTACCAGATGAAGGAACAAAGTCCACGTCACAAGACTTCCTCCAACTACCGTCACGCACATCCTGGTACATTGCTGCCGTGGGATTAGCTTACCTCTAATCCATATCACAAGCCTCCTCCAACTACAACAAGGCACACAGGAACTATGGAACCTGCCCGGGGGCTGCTCTACTTCACAAACTACCATGTTAGTGATCACAAAGGTTTTAACAGAATGTTCAATGGATGAAAGCAAGCACTTCGGGAGGGTATTTATAGACCAAAGGAGCGGTGCACATGGACTAGGAGTACCAACAAAATAAGACTAACAAAGGACATAGTGAAAAAACATGACTCAATAATGGAAGACTCAGGCGAGAGGGAACAGTACTCGAAGACAAGCATATTCGGAAGAATATATCAACACAGTATAACCCGTGAACAAAAGGCATTCAAACTCAACCACAACCATACAACTACATCTGACAACAGCAGACTACCAGAGAATATGCCAAAACCCTGCTTCCGAGTTCTTCCTGAACAAAACAACCCAGGTATATGCTCGGGGGCTGCAAAAGGAGAGGTATATGGTTCTATCAAACAACTCAGATTCAAGACCCTCCAACTTTTTGTTCCAAATAGCAAAAGGCTCGGGGGCTACACTCAGTGAGTGCACTTTTTTCGAAAAAGCGCACATCACCAAGAAGACTTCTTCAAGACAAGACCCTCTAGCTCCTTGTTCCAACCAGCAAGAGGCTCGAGGGCTACACCCAGATGGATGTATTTTTTCTTCAAAAAGCACACACCACTCGAAGATCTCAAGAAGCGCTACATGGTTTCGCTCAAGAAAGTACTCGGACGACGCTTGTTCCTACTCGACAAGACCTGAAGGAACAAGACGAGGCTTCTAGAACTCAACCATGAAGTGCTCGGGGGCTTATCGGTACGGGACCCACAGGATACCCCACAAGGAAGGAAGAAGACCTAGACCAATTTGGATTCTCCTCCTATAATCTTAGTAGTAGTATTACTCTATAATCCTACTAGGAACTCTCATTGTAAACCGACTAGGACTCTGACCTCCTGACTATATAAAGGAGGGCAGGGCTCCTTAGATTGGGGGTTCAACAGAACAATTGTACAACACAACATTTCGTAATCAATCCAACACAAAGGCTAAACACTGACTAGACGTAGGGTCATTACTCGATCCACGATCGAGGACCTGAACCAGGATAAATCGACTGTCTTTTGCGTTAACCATTGAGTTCTGCATACGCCGAAGCCCGAACATACTGCCCCGGGTATCCCCGTGGCAGGCTATCGGTGGTCAAACATCGACAATGAGGTTTTTTAGGAGGACAGAAAGTTGAAACGAGTTTTTCTATTCTCTGGACCCTCCACACTATAGTGTATTAGTGTTGTGGTCGATCTACAAAGGTACTAAAAAACTCGACCGGTGAGGGAAGAACCGCCCTCACGGCGTTGTCATAGGAAGGGACTGTATGACCCTGGTCGAGAAAAACCCCGAACCCTGGCACATACCCCGAAGGGCCGAGTGAACCGGGACAGATCATTAGGCCGGTGACACCAGAGGCGCACCGTTGCCGACGTAGTCACCAGGCTCGCGTGCACAGCGAGGGGATTTTTTTGGGTGGGTACTAGAAATTCTGCCCCCACCGGGGCTCGAACTCCGGTCAGCAGGCTAAGGCCTTAAGCCTCGCCGCCTGACCAGCCAAGCCGAAGCTCGCTCCCCTCTACAAAGATACTAAGACTTGGTTCTTCTTTTAGATCGCACCATTTCTTAATTTTTCATTCTTATATGGCTAGGCAAGTCGCCGTCCTCCTACTAGCTGCTCCATCTGTCCCTCAAAAAGAGTCATTATGAAAATCATGCTAGTCAAACTTTCTCAACTTTAACTAGATTTGTAGAAAAATACATACAACGATAAGATTATTATAAAAATATATTCAATAATATACCTAATGATACTAATTATATACAATAAATATTAATATTTTGTTAAATATATATAGTCAAAGTTAAAAGTGTTGATTTTTTGGAAGCGAGAACGACTCTTTTTTTTTAAGATAGAGGGAGTTGGGTTAAAAACAATGGAATATATATCCCATCTCATTTTGTTTCTTTTTGTCCCTCTCATTTTGTATTTATAAGATCGAGAAAAAGGGATAAATGTAGCCGAGAGCACTGAAGCGAGATTTGAAATCGAAGAAAGTGTATCCCACCCGTTGCATCTGTGCAAATCGAAAAAGTTCTATAAATATTACTCCCTGAATTCATATTTGCAAAGACATTCTAACAAAAGTCACTTTTACATCTCTCCTGCCTCCAACAACTTATAAGTATCTTGTTCAACACTTTGGATAGCTAGCTCTCCTTTCTATCTTTGGCATGGGAGAAACCATCTAATAGAGAATCTAAATATTTAGAGATCTAATTGAAAAAGCTGTTGGAGAGATTTTTCTCTCTTCAAAATCTCTATTCCTGACAATACAAAAGGATATAAAGAAATTCCTGAAGCTATTCTCGGAAACAAGTGTTCTAAATTCACTCGAGAACAACTCCTGATCAAACTATGCACAAAGGACCATTCATGATCAAATGGTGCACAAAGGACTTTGGATAAGTTCAAATACACTTTATGTTTAGTCTTTTTTTAGAATTATGCAGTACAACGCAGACAATCACAATGTTCACACACTCACCCCTATGATAGTGTTTTACCTTGATGACTGGAGTGACGAGGTTCAAAGAGCTCCAGTCGGAACCATCCGACCGGGACCTGCGCTCGTCAATCGTGGGTTAGTCCTTGTGTGAACAGTTTAGTATTAATGAACACATGCTCACCTTGATGACTTGAGAGACGGGGTTCGGAGAGCTTCAGTCGGAAATGTCCGACCAGGACCCGTGCTCGTCATTCGAGATGGAGTCGGCATGGCCCGTATGGGGCACCCCTTCGCTTCCTACCTGTTAAAGATCAGTCGAGGCGGTAGTATTTGTAGCAGCAGAGAATGCAATTGTTTAGGTTTGTGGGTGAATCCCTATGTGAATAGTTTTTTTGTATTAATGAATACATCCGTGCTGTCCTTGTGATAGAACCACGATATTTGTTCCCTGTGTTTATCTTAGCATAACTTTTGTTTTTTATCCTTTCTTTCTCGTACCTGCCTGTTTGTTCCGTAGGCTGCGACCTTGTGAGCCCAGGGCGTGGCCCACGAGGCTCAGCTATTCGTAACCATAGGAAAAGGCGGGGTGCGTTTGGTTGGGAGTAAGAACAGAGTTACGTAAGGAAAACACAGGGAATGGAATATGTTTCTGTTTGGGGACACAGTTGCTTTATCGTGCGATAGTAAAAAGAGAGGTAATATTTAATATTGTACCCTTATGGAGCCCCCCCGAGCGACCCGGGCTAAAAGTGTTTTGGGTAGGGGTGCTCTTACAGGAGCATATTCTAGCTAAAAAGTGGTTTAGACCAAGTTTAGGGGAAAAACGACGTTGCTGTTCAATATTCCAAGTGTTGTTGAGAAGGTTGCCGTTGTTGTCCTCTAGTCGGTAGGTGCCCGGTCGGACTACTTCGGTTACCGTATAGGGTCCTTCCCATGGTGGAGAGAGCTTGTGTTTTTCCTTCGTTGATTGGGTCCTTTGGAGTACGAGGTCGCCGACTTTGAGAATCCTTCCTCTAATCTTCCTTTCATGGTACCTACGGAGGGTTTGTTGGTAGCGAGCGGAGCGGACGATGGTTGCTTCATAGGCCTCTTCGAGTAGGTCGACTGTGTCTTGTTGGGCCTCCGCGGCTCGGTCATGGTTGAAAGCCTTCACTCTTGGTGCGCCATGGTCGAGGTCGGGGGGCAACACTGCCTCGGCTTCGTAGGCTAGGAAGAAGGGTGTGAATCTCGTGGATCGGTTTGGGGTCATTCTTAGGCTCTAGAGGATCGCTGGGACCTCCGCAACCCATCACCCGGCGTATTTGTTGAGTTGGTCGAAGATGCGTGACTTAAGTCCTTGGAGGACCATGCCATTGGCGCGTTTGACCTGACCGTTAGTTTGTGGATGTCCGACCGAGGCCCAGTCGATCCTTATGCCGTATCCGTCGCTGAAGTTTAGGAACTTTTTTGTAGTGAAATTAGTCTTGTGGTCAGTGATGATACAGTTGGGGACGCCAAATCGGTAGATGATGTCAAGGAAGAATTTGACTGCCTCCTCCGACCGGATGTTGGTGATGGGATTGACCTCTATTCACTTGGTGAATTTGTCGACCGCTACGAGTAGGTGCGTGAAACCACCCGGGGCCTTTTTGAGGGGTCCTACCATGTCGAGGCCCTAGATCGTGAATGGCCAGGTGATAGGGATGGTTTGGATCTCTTGTGCCACCAAATGGGTTTGCCGGGCGTAGAATTGACATCCCTCACACCTACGAACGACTTCCTCTGCATCTCATAGTGCGGTGGGCCAGTAAAAACTTGGTGGAAGGCTTTTCCGACTAGCAACCTTGGAGCCGCGTGATGCCCACAAATGCGGGCATGAACCTCAAGGAGGAGATCCCTAACTTGGCTAGTGAGGATACACTTCATGAGTATCCCTGATGGGCTCCATTTGTAGAGCTCATCACCGAGTGCGACGAAGGTCTTGGCGCGTCGAGCGATTCATCGGGCCTCCAACCTTTCGGGTGGGAGAACCTCTTTGAGGATGTAGGCGAGTAGACGTACTCGCCAATCGGTTTGACCGGGTGCCAATACGGTGACGCTCACGGGTGGCATAGAGGTACTAGGATCGAAGCCCCTAGGCGCTGGTTGGGCATCGGGGTTAGAGCCCCCGAGCATCGGCTAGGCGTCGGGGTGGATCCGGGTCAGACCTTCCAAGATGTGAGCGGATGGCTCATGGATGTCATTGATGAAGATCCTACTTGGGGACAGATCCTGCCTGACGGCTAGCTTTGCGAGGAAATTGGCGGCATCGTTGTCCCTTCGAGGGATGTGATGCAGTTCGATCCCCTAGAATTTGTCCTCGAGCTTGCGCACCTCTTGGCAGTATGCCATCACGAGGGGGCTTTTGCAGGAGGACTCCTTCATGACCTGGTCAATGACTAGTTTCGAGTCACCACGGACGTAGAGTCATGTAGCGCCAAGCTTGATGGTGATGTGGAGTCTGTTGATAAGGGCCTCGTATTCTATGGTGTTGTTTGAAGCTGAGAAGTGGAGGCGGATGGCGTAATGGAGCCTACAACCATCTGGGGAGATTAGAACCACTCTAGCTCCCAAGCTGGGCACCATTACGGACCCATCGAAGTATATTGTCTAGTATTTGTGGGTGACATCTGGGATTGGTAGCTGGACCTCCGTCCATTCGGCGACAAAATCCACGAGAGCCTAGGACTTAATAGCGGTATGGGGGTATATCGGATGTCGTGGCCCATGAGTTCAAGAGCCCACTTGGAGATTCGTCCTGCGGTGTCACGGTTGTGGATGATGTCTCCGAGTGGGTATGAAGTGACGACCGTGACTTCGTGGTCGGTGAAGTAGTGTAGGAGCTTCTTGGTCGACATTAGTATGACGTATAGGAGTTTCTACACCTAGGGGTACCGGACCTTGGGGTCGTTAAGCACTTCTTCAATGAAGTACACGGGTCGCTGCACTTTGAGCTGGTGTCCCGATTCCTCCCTCTCTATGACCAGGGCGGCGCTCACCACGTGGTTACTTGGCACGATGTAAAGGAGGAGGGGTTCTCCTCGCTCGGGAGCGACGAGGATTGGGGCTGACGTTAGGGACGTTTTGAGTCTTTCGAGGGCGTACTGGGCTTCCTCAGTCCAGACAAAGGTGTCCACCCTTTTGAGGAGCTTGTAGAGCGGCATCCCCCGTTCATCGAGCTAGGAGATGAAGCGGCTTAAGGCAGCCAGGCAATCGGTGAGCCTCTAAACACCCTTGACATTGCGCATAGGGCCCATGTTGGAGATGGCCATGATCTTTTCGGGGTTGGCTTCGATGTCACGCTCAGATACGATGTATCCAACCAGTTTCCCCTATGGAACCCCAAAAACACACTATTTAGGATTCAGCTTGATGTTGAACCTTTGGAGGTTTGCGAACGTCGCGACCAAGTCTGCAATCAAGTCGTAAGCTTGAGCCGTTTTGACCACTATGTCATCAACATAGATGGCGATTGTTGGTTTTGGCCGCTCGGCCTGATCGAGCTGGTCGATTTGGTCGGCGAAGCATTGCTGCATGCACCTTTTGTAGGTGGCGCCAGCGTTCTTCAGGCCAAAAGGCATGGTCACGTAGCAGTACGAACCATATGGGGTGATGAACAAGGTTGCGAGCTGATCGGACTCTTTCATCGTGATCTGGTGATAGCCTGAGTATGCATCTAGAAAGGAGAGGATTTCGTAACCTGAGGTGGAGTCAACTATCTGGTCTATGCGTGGTAATGGGAAATGATCCTTCGGGCATGCTTTGTTAAGTCTAGTATAATTGACGCACATTCTCCACTTCTTGATCTTCTTTCTAACCAGGACGGGATTGGCAAGCCAGTCAAAATGGAAGACCTCCCTGATGAACCCGTCTGCCAGGAGTTTGGTCATTTCCTCGCCTATGGCCCTGTGCCTTTCGTTGTCAAAGTGATGTAGGCATTGTTTGGCAGGCTTAGAGCCTAGGGTAAGGCATAGTGCATGCTCGGCGACCTCTCGGGGTATCCCCGGCATGTCAGACGGCTGCTATGCAAAGACATCACGATTATCACGTAGGAAGTCGATGAGCTCGCATTCCTATTTGGCCGGGAGCTAGGTCCCGATCCGAACTATCTTGGTTGGGTTGGTGGGGTTGATTCCCACCATCTTGGTTTCTTCGAGCAGGTGGAAGGTAGACGAGGAAGTTGGTTGGTTACAGTCTGGGGCTGCCAGGATCGATGACTCCCTGAGTCACGGGAGCTCAGACGAGTTGACGACCGTACTAGCGAGCTCATAGTGTTCGTGGTTGCACATGAAGGTGTGCGAGAACACGCTACTCACAGTGATGACACCGTTTGGTCCTGGTATCTTTAGCTTAAGGTAGGTGTAGTTGGGGATTGCCATGAATCTCATGTAGCATGGCCGCCCCAAGATGGCATGGTAGGACCCTGGAAAGTCCACCACCTCGAAGGTGAGAACCTCCGAGCAGAAGTTGGCTCGACTACCGAACATGACAGATAGATCGATCTGCCCAAGCGGGTATGCCTACGCTCTTGGGATTACCTCGTGGAAGGGGGAGCCTGCCGGGTGGAGTTCCGATCGGGGGATGCACATGGCATCGACGGTGTCGATGTACAAGATGTTGAGGCCGCTACCGCTGTCCATTAGCACCTTCATAAGATGCTTCTTGTGGACGATGGGGTCAACGACCAGCGGATAGCGTCCTAGTCTTGCGACGTGGGAGGGATGGTCCCTCTAATCGTAGGTGATCGAAGACTTTGACCAGCTAAGGAAAGAGGGGATGGCCGACTGGCGGTGCATGCCTCTCGATAGCAAACCTTATGCTGTCGCTTGGTCTAGACGGTGTTGGATCCACTAAAGATCATGATACATTCATCAACATTGGGGAAGTCATCCGCGTCTTTGCATGCCATACCTCCCTTCTTGGGTGCTGCCTCTTTGCCATCTCCCTCCTTTGGCCCACCGGCCTATCGGAGCAAACGTTTGAGGAGCTCACACTCCTTGTAGAGGTGTTTGATAGGGTAGGCGTGGTTGGGGCATGGACCGTCTATGAGTTTGTTGAAGTGGTTAGGCAGTCCCTGATGGGGCTGCTTGACTGTGCGATCGGTCGCGGCGACCAGCGGGGTGCTGTCTGACCGACGTCGATCCTTTTTATTTTTCTTGCCCCTCTGCGTGGAGGGGCCCTCGTCCGGGTCCGTGCGTTTGGCTTTGACCTTATCTCGGCCTCTGCTCAGGACCGCTTCGACCGCCTCCTTGCCGAAGGCATGGTTGGTGGCTATGTCAAGTAGGTCGCGGGTGGTACGGGGTTTCAAGCAGCCAAGCTTGTGGATAAGGGACTTGCAGTTCATCCCGGAGACGAATGCACTGATGACGTCTGTGTCGACGACGTCAGGAAGGGAGTTGCATCATTGGGAGAACCTATGGATGTAATCCCGCAGGGACTCGCTGGGCTCTTGCTGACAGCTCTTGAGGTCCTAGGAGTTCCCCAGTCGGACATACGTCCCCTGGAAATTCCCAACGAAGACCCTCTTGAGGTCCGCCTAGTCGCGTATGCTGTCGTGCGGAAGGAATTCGAGCCACGCCTGAACATGTTCCCCTATGCAAATGGGAAGATATTAAATAATGAAGAAGTCATCATCCACTCCTCTGGCCCGATAGGTGAGCCAGAAGTCTTCGAGCCAAATGCCTAGGTTTGTCTCCCCAGTGTATTTGGCAATGTTGGTGGGTGGCCAGACACATTGCAGGAATGGTACTTTCTGGATGTGTTGATTGAAGGCCCAAGGCCCTAGGCCCTCGGGGCTAGGGCTCTAGTCGTCCGGCCAACGACTGCGCCTGGGGCGTGTTTCGCCGGTTCCCTCGATGGTTTGGCTAGGATTCATGGCACCTATCGCCGTATGGTGGATAGCATTATCACGTTGGGACCGATGCCGGTCACCAATGGCGCTACAGGCATCCTGGTGCAGATCGGGGCGCTCATGTACCGATGGTAGGTGCGGAGCAGGTGCCCGGTCAGACCGTGGCGCGACTACCGCACTCTGAGCCGGTCATGGCGGCTATAGCGGCGAGCAAATGGAGTGATCCATCTGGCGCGTCCTTGTTCCCCTAGTGGGGAGAGAGGGCATGCATTGGAGTCGTGACGTGGAGCTTTCCGCCTGTTGGACAGCGGCGACTTCTACTAAAACCCAGAGGTTCCGGTAGACTGCCCACTCCTGAGTGTTGATGGGCTCAGGAACACCACGTAGAAGTACCGCAGCAGCAGCGATATTCTAGCTGGCCTAGGTGAATTATGGGACATCGTTTCCCTTATTCATGATGTCGCATTGGACCTAATGGGCACGACCCCAGGCACCACCCACCAAGCCATGTGCGTGGGGCGCGACATGCTGGGCCGACCAAGCTAGCATAGGCGGTGGCTGGTTCTACCGTCATTGTCGCAATTCCTCGTTGTGCGCTTGTGCAGATGCGAGGGCCTCCACACGTGGGTCCAGAGGGGTGCGAGTCTTATAGATTCCACAACCACCGGCGGGTGTCTCAGAGCATCCGCCATGGCGCACTCCTAGGACGGACGGTGGTGTGGTGCCACATCACCGACGCTGGAATTGTCACTCACGCCCTCACCATCCAAGGGTTCGTGGGAAGCAGCAGGAGCACAGCCTGCCATTCCCATGAATTCAGATGTGAGGGGGAAAGGCCCCAGCATCCTTCGGAGTCCCCAGACGTACGTATCCGCAGAGGACGCGTGGCCATAGGGGAACCGATTGTGCGGTGTTTGCGGCGTGGACGACATAGTTTCTCCAGGTGTTCGATTGGGGATGGTAAATGAAGAGTAAGTAACAGTACGTGTATTACTTACAACGGGGTTTGAGCAGAGAGTTTGCTCAGATAGAAGCGTAGATGCCGCACCATCGATGTTGCGCGTCCCGGAGTCAACTGAGGGCACCCCTTCGATGGGTGCTGAAACATGCGCCTCCTCATGGAGGTGGAGTACGCTGAGTCGGTCGGTGGCGAAGTACAGGCTTCTAAAGAGCAAGGCCTAGGAAGGCTCGAAGATGGGTGGAACCCACATCCCGGTGGGCGAGAGTGCGGGAAATTCCATTGAGCCGAAGCGAATCGTATCGCTCGAGCCCGCCACGGCAGGGGTGGCAAAAAAATGGGTCATCTAATTACCAAAAAAGTGTTGAACGTACAACGTCTTCCCCACGAACGGCGCCAACTGTCAGTACAAAAAGTGACCAACTAGTAAATATTTATAGTTTTGCTGTACGTTGTGATAGGAGGTGGCCTAGCACTCAATGATACGGGATTTATACTGGTTTAGGCAACGTGCCCTACGTCCAGTGTGGGTTGGTTGGTGACTTTATTCCTGAGCCTAGGTGCTCGAAGTCTATAGTGGGGTTACAAACGAGAGAGAGAGAGAGAGAGAGAGATGGGGTGTCCGGTCGGTCCGGTCGGAAGGGCCAAGATCGATAGGAGCTATGCTATGAACGAAGTGTCTGAGCGTGTGCTTGAGAGATTGCGAGCTATCGATCTAATGAACCTGAACTTAAAGAAGTCAACTTGGGTTAACCCCCCTTGTTTGGAGGGAGCACATCCCCTTTTATAGAAGAAGGGGATGGCTTTACAAGTGAAAGGGAGAGAGAGTACGAATGTTTCTAAGCCTTGTTGCCCACGCCGACGGGGATGGGACAATGGTGGGCGCCCGCAATACTGTTGATGTCGCTGCAGAATGTTAGGTACATGTGGAAGGTTGAGCAGATTTCTTCAAGACTGGAGGATGTCGGTACCTGCAAAAATGTTGTCTCACCGACTGGAGGCAAGGCTGTACCATGTTTACCTAGTACGGTGAATTTTGGCGCCCACAATACTGTTGATGCCCAGAGGCACATTACTGTATGGATGTTTTGATCGGTGCCTACAATACTATAGAGGTAAATGTTGGCGCCAACAATACTGTTTGTGGCAGGGCGGTTGTGAAGTACTATTCTACAGGGTATGGTCTCTGGTACCGTGGTTTGACTTGTGAGCCATGTCTTGCCTTCCTTCGTACGCCTTTTGGTTCCTTCCGAGCGGGCATCCCCGGTCGGATGGCCCTAGTCGGTTCTAGCGCGCTAGTTAGAGAATAGCGATGGGTAGGGTTTTCTGTGAACCCCGGTCGAAGACACGGGGTCAGAGTCAGAGGCGATCCCTGAGTCAGGCCTTCCGAGTGGAGGCCGTGCGAAGGCAGTCGGGGCCTGACGCTAGCGCTTCGATTGGAGAGGCTATTCGGAGTTGGCCTAAGCCTGAGCTAGTGCTCCGGTCGGAAAGATGGGCCGAAGGCAGCCAGGGCCTAAAGCGAGTGCTCTGGTCTGTTGAACTTAGACTCTTGGGTTGGTCTAAAAGAAAAGAAGACTGTCCTCCTGGGCCGAGCCCTGGCGTGGAAGCCGGTCCCTGTGGGACCCCAGGTTTATGAATCCGACAGCATGCAAATCCTACTATATAGTCTATCTGTGTCTAATATTAAATAGTGCCCTCATTTCTCTTTTGTTCCTCGCCATCCGTCAATCACACTCTTCTTCCGTGTTCGTCGTTGGTTCAACACTAGTAATGACATGGTGTCAGTGTTTTTGGACCACCGATGAGTAAATTTGTATTCGCGCGTCTGGCTCAGATGATGTGCTCAGAGGACACAAGGGTTTATACTGGTTCGGACGGAACATCTCTACATCCAGTTTGCTGCTGCTCGTGTCACCGACATTTGATTTGCAGTAGGAGTTACAAATAGGCGAGAGAGAGAGATCCCAAGTCTCTATTGGAAGGAGTGAACAGGTGCTGAGAGCTTGCTTACCGCCCAGCCGTTTGCTCGTGTCGTGCTCTTTGTGTTTTTATCTCGTGTGTCGATCCTCTGGTAGGGGCGCCCTGCTTTCCCTTTTATAGGCGAAGGGAAAGCGCGGGTTACAGCGGAGAAAAAGGAGAAGAACCAGAGAGAAGAAGGCTTCTAGGATCATTGGATCCTTCTTCTCCTTCATGCAGGTCCCACTAATCCTGTAGATGTCAATAGGGACGGCTCCACGTCGCGGCCTTGTTCATCACTAGCACCATACGCAGGCGTCATCTACCGATCATGGCATTCCATTCTGTGGGGGTATTAACCCCTATACCCTTATGGCTAGGCTTGGGCCGGCCCGGATCAGGGGGTCCAACTCACTAGAAGACAACGCACGGCCTGGCCAACCTATTTGGAATCCCGCGCAAGGAATCAAGGTGGATTTGGAGATCAAATAAGATCCTGATCAGTTAGAATAGGAATCCTTATCCGGCCACCTATGGCAATTGTAACTGGATAGGATTAGTTTCTAGATCTGTAACCCTACCCCTCGGACTATATAAGGCGGGTAGGGGACCCCTCTAAAAACATCTCTCATTGACATACAACAATACAATCAGACACAGGACGTAGGTATCACGCCTTCGCGATGGCCGAACCTGGATAAAACCTCGTGTCTGTCTTGCATCACCGTCTTGTTTTGTGGCTTGCGCATCTATCTACCAACAATCTACTACCTTGAGCATACCCCTAGGTAGACTGCCGACCATATTTCGTCGATAGTGGTACGCCAGGTAGGGGGTGTGTGTACTGCTCTCCAAGCGAACAAGATGGTCATCATCTCTGGCTCCATGGCTATGCCGAACGGCCTCACGTTCACCGTTGGCCAGATCACCTAGACCACTGGCTCCGATGACTTCATCGCCATGATCATGGAGGAGGCGTGGATTCAATCTGCATCGACCACTGCTTCACCTGCATCGGCTACGGCTCCGACCATGGTGGATCTAGCTCCGACCACGTCCGCATCGCCTTCAGCCACACTGACAACCCATCGTCCGCTTCCTCGCTACAAAGGGAAGCAGATCGACAACACCGACCTGCTCGACTCCATCGATCAGGTCGGCACCAAACTTGCTAAAACCCTAGCTCTGGTAAGTTCAATTCAAAGTCAACATAATGAGCAGGTAACCACAACCCACAACAGATCTACCCGACCAGCTCAGGCCAGTTGTCCTGCACGACTCAGTATAGATCTCGTGGTCACATCTACTCCTAAAGGGCGCTCCGCTCGTCGCTGGCCAGCCTCCGCGATGGGTCTCCGGCTCTCCGAGTACGAAGCCTCGATGGAGAACTACTAGGCCCAGCCCTATGGCCTATGAAACACTGCCTCAAACTACATGTACAATATACAACGCTGCTCGGATCTATGTTTTATACATCGACCTCGGCCAAAGCCACGCAACTTCGTCAACATGGTTCTGGATTGAGGATTATCAAGAAGGATCAGTCCACATAGTTCAAGAGGGTGGCTCAAGCTCTTCATCTGGCATCGCATCTAATGCCTCCGTTTGTGCTGAGCTCCAGCATCATGACGATGAAGGCGTTGAATATGATCTGGATATCCTAGACCACGCCCCAGGATACCCGCGATTCCCGTCCTTCCCACTAAGGTGAGGAGACTTGATCAATGTTGTCAGTAATGACAAACCACTAGCAGTCGGTGAGACAGAACAAGAAAGGCTGGCACGTAAAGCACGCAATATTGATCGGTTTAATCGTCGACAAATCAAAGCCAAGGCAGAAGAGGAGGCCCGACGCATAAGGGTCCAGCCACGTGATCTTAACAATGCCTTTACAAGGTGGGGGACAAGTAGGTCTTCAGGACTCCAAGCACCAATGTAGCCATTGCTATGGCGACAATGCAATGGCTACCCAATACCTCGGAAACTCAGGCAGTTCGTGATGATATACAAGCTTACCTGACAGCTGCTATGGCCTAGACCGCAGAAATTGTAAATCAAGCCCGGGCTCCATCTGTATCAGTCGAATCAAGCCACAGCTGCCATTACTCAAGTTGCTCACAGCCACCCAACCAACGTGGCTCATGCAACAATGACCCATCAGACAACCATCAAGGCGGAAACAGTGGCCATGATGGTGGTTGGGACGACAACCGCCGTTGGGATGACAACCGTCATGACTTCTAGGATGACAACCGCTGAGACAACTATGATAATCGCCATGATAACCATGGTCACAGGGTTAATCAGGGTGGCAACCGAGATTGCCATGATGGCAATAACGATCTCTGCCAATACCTCAGAGAATGTGATCTACGCGATCATATCAACCAAAGAGCCAACGATCGTGCATCCCACGAAAGCTATCGCCGTATGGAATATGATACTGCCCACGGCCCTCTGGGTTTGAAGCAGTTTACTCCGCATCTTCGCCAAGTCATATGGCCCAAGAACTTCAAGCTCGAAAAACTTCAGAAGTACAACGGCAAGGAGAACCCTAAATTATGGGTCATGCTCTACGAAACCGCATGCAGATCAGCCATGGATGACGAGCACGTCATGTCTAACTACTTCCCAGTCGCTATTGGTCATGTAGGTCACCAATGGCTGGTTAGCTTGCCGGTGAACTACTTCGATTCTTGGCAAGAGCTCAAGCAAGCTTTCATCGACAACTTCATTGCCACTTGCGAGCAACCTGGCAACAAATATGATCTACAGCGGATTCGAGACCGAAAAGATGAGCCACTACATGAGTACGTCCGACGTTTCTCAGAGATGCGCATCAAGGTCCCGTCAATCTCCGATAATGAGGCAATCAAGGCTTTCATCACTGGTCTCCGCTTCCACGATGCCCTACGGGACAAGCTCCTCTGCAAGAGACCTAAATTAGTCACAACGCTCCTGGCCACTGCCAAGAAATATGCGGATGCCGATGACGCTAAAAAGATAATCATCGAAGAAGCAGCAAGGGTTCCACGCTCTGACCACCCCCCACACCACGATGACTACCGCAACAACTGTGGTCGGAACGACAATTTTGATCGCTGCAACCAGCACAACAACCCCCACGACCACCGCGACCAGCGTAATCGCCGTGACGATTACAGGGGCAAGCGTGCTCGGGAAGACGACGACGAGGTCAACACCGTTAAGAAAGGTGGCGGACGTCGCAACTATGAAGAAGACTATGCCAAAGCGTTGAAAGGACCCTACCAGCTCCACCCCAAGTCAAACCATACCATGGAGAATTGCCGTGTTCTCAAGTCTATCTACATGCATCAGCAGGCTCAGGATACGTCTGACAAGCCTAACGATGCAGGGGAACAGCGCAACGAGGACAACGATGATGAAGATGTAGATCCCCATCACAAGTACGTCAAGCCAACCGATCGCGTCCACACCATCATTGGAGGCAAAGTGTCCATCGAGACCAAACAAGAACGCAAGCTCCTCGCCCATGCCTGCTTGAACATGGCCAACACCGACAACCTCATCGCCGATCCATGGCTCCCTCCTTGGTCTCACCGCGAGATCTCCTTCAGCAAAAAGGACCAATGGGCCGCAATACCTGAGCCAAGACGTTTTCCTCAGAGTGCTAATTGACGGGGGCAGCTCCATTGATATACTATTCAAGAATAGTTTGCCAGCTCTAAAGATAACCCTAGCTGATCTCAAGCCATATGAGGCACAGTTCTAGGGTGTTCTCCCCGGACAGAGCTCTACTCCTCTCGGGCAGATCACACTACCTGTGCAATTTGGTACCCCAGACCACTTCCGCACCGACTACGTCAACTTTATGGTCGCCGACTTCGAAGGCACCTACCATGCTATCCTTGGTCGACTAGCGCCCACCAAGTTCATGGCCATACCTCACTATAGGTATTTGGTGCTCAAGATGCCTAATGAGAAGGGGATTCTAACTCTCAAGGGCAACGTGTACGCATCTTACACCTACGAGGATGACAGCTTCAAAATAGCAAAGGCTCACGACCTCTCTATCTGCATGGCCGAGACCACGCTCGACGCCAAGAATACCTCAGCTGACCACCTAGAGATCCCAGAGCTCAAGGCCCCACGCAAGAACATCAAGTCCAAAGAGCACAAAATGATCCAGCTGGTCGACGGTGATCCTAGTAAAACGGCCCTTATTGAGGCCAACCTAGATCCTAAATAGGAAGACGTGCTCGTCAGGCTCTTGAGGAGCAATGTGAGCGTGTTCACATGGAAACCTACTAACATGCCCAGTGTACCTCGAAACTTGATTGAGCACTCCTTAAATGTCAACGGCAAGGCCAAACCTATCAAGCAGAAGCTACAACGGTTTGCTCGCGACAAAAAGGAGGTGATTAGGGTAGAAGTTACATGGCTTTTGGCAGCCAGATTTATTAAAGAAGTGTATCATCCGGAGTGGTTAGCGAACCCGGTTCTTGTACACAAAAAGAATAATGAATGGAGAATGTGCATTGATTACACTAATCTCAACAAACACTGCCCTAAAGACCCCTTCAGCTTACCTCGCATAGACGAGGTCATAGATTCAACGGCCGGTTGCGAGCTGCTTTCCTTTCTCAATTGCTACTCTAATTATCACCAGATCGCTCTCAAAAAGGACGACCAGATCAAGACATCGTTCATCGTGCCTTTTGGCGCTTACTGCTACACAACCATGTCGTTCGGGCTCAAGAACGCCGGGGCTACCTACCAATGCGCCATATAGGCCTGCCTCAAAGATGAGATAAAAGACGACCTTGTCGAGGCTTATGTTGATGACGTAGTTGTCAAAACCAAGGAAGCATGTACCCTTGTTGACAACCTCGAACGCACCTTTGCAGCCCTTAATACATTCAAATGGAAATTAAACCCAAAGAAGTGCATCTTTGGTGTTCCTTCTGGCATACTACTTGGCAACATCGTCAGTCACGATGGCATACGCCCTAACCCGGAGAAAGTCAAAGCTGTCTTGGACATGAAGCCGCCCAAATAGGTGAAGGATGTTCAGAAGCTTACCGGATGCATGGCCGCTCTCAGTCGTTTCATATCAAGATTAGGCAAAAAAGGATTACCGTTCTTTAAACTGCTCAAAGCATCCGAGAAGTTTGAGTGGTCGGAGGAAGCAGGCACTGCCTTCACACAGCTGAAACAATACCTTACGTCACCTTCGGTCCTCACTGCTCCCAGAGAAGACGAAACCCTCCTGCTTTACATTGCGGCAACTAATCGAGTGGTCTCCACTGCCATGGTGGTCGAGTGCGACGAGCCCGACCATGTCTACAAGGTATAGCGACCAATCTATTTCATCAGTGAGGTACTCAATGAATCCAAGACCAGGTACCCACAGATTTAGAAATTAATCTATGCCATACTGATAACATCCCAAAAGTTGAAACATTACTTCGATGGATACCGTGTGGTGGTCATGACTTAGTACCCTCTAGGAGACATCATTCGCAACATGGATGCGAACAGGCGCATTGTCAAATGGGCAATGGAGCTATGCCCTTTCTCCTTGGAATTTGCAAGCCGTACTACAATCAAGTCTCAGGCACTTGTCAATTTCATCATCGAGTGGACAGACTTAAGCACACCTGCCTCTCAGGGGCCCAATGAGTATTGGAAAATGTACTTCGACGGCTCTCTCAACATTGACGGCGCAGGAGTAGGAGTCCTTTTCGTATCACCATCCAAGGAGCAGCTTCGATACGTCCTCAGGATTTATTTCCTGGCGTCTAATAACACCGCCGAGTACGAAGCATACCTGCATGGTCTACGCATTGCGGTCAAGCTCGGTGTCAAATGTCTCTATGTCTATGGGGACTCGGCTCTGGTCATCAATCAACTCAACAAGGAATGGGATACGACTAGCGAAAAGATGGATGCATACTGCAAATCGATCAAAAAGCTGGAAGGCAAGTTCTATGGCATCGAGTACACACATGTGGTCCAGGACAAAAATCAAGCAGCAGATGCGCTGTCAAAGTTAGGATCATCCCGAGCTAAAGTCCCACATGGCATATTTGTTCAAGACTTGCTCACGCCTTCCATCGAAGAGAACGATCCCATGGTCGACAAGCCTCCAGACCAGCTTTTGGTGGCTACGGTTCTTGTGTCAAACACCATCGAACCACCTCCGACCACTAAGAAGCCTGACTGGAGAGTACCTTTCATCAAGTACCTGACAGATGGTAGTGGTTACACCGATCGGATAGAAAATGAATGCCTGATGCATTGCAGTAAGCAGTATCTGCTCGTCGATGGCAAATTGTGGTGCAAGAACGCAAAGGAGGAAATCTTGATAAAGTGTATAACCCAGGAGGATGGCGAACATCTCCTAGACCAAATCCACTCTGGCTCCTACGACAACCACACGGCCTCGAGAACGCTGGTTGGTAAGGCTTTCCAAGTAGGGTTCTATTGGCCGTCAGCTGTAGCCGATGCAGAGAAGCTAGTCCGCCATTGTGAGGGTTGTCAGTTCTTCGCCAAGAGAATCCACATACCAGCACATGAGATTCAGACAATACCAGCCTCTTGGCCTTTTGCATGCTAGGGACTAGATATGATCGGGCCCTTCAAGCTGGCTCCTAGGAAATTTACATGTGTCTTTGTGCTGATCGACAAATTTTCTAAGTGGATAGAGTACATGCCTCTGGTACAGGCATCTTCAGAAAAAGCCAACGTTCATCGACCAGGTCATCCACCACTTTGGCATACCCAATAGCATCATCACTGATCTGGGTACTCAGTTCACTGGGAACGCTTTTTGGGACTTCTATGATGAAAGGAGCATAGTGGTAAAATACGTCTCGGTGGTGCACCCTAGAGCTAATGGACAGGTTGAGCGGGTAAACGGTATGATCTTGGACGCACTTAAGAAGAGGATGTATAGAGAAAACAATAAAGCTCCCAGAAGATGGCTCAAAGAGTTACCAGCCATGGTCTAGGGCCTCAGAACCTAGCCCAGTTGCAATACCGATGTATCACCATACTTTATGGTTTACGGTGCTGAAGCAGTGCTCCTAGCAGATATAGCCTTCAGATCAGCATGGGTAGAGAACTTCGACGAAGACAAGGCTAATGAAGCGAGAGAGCTAGAAGTGAATAGTGCAGAAGAGAAGCGGCTCGATTCTTGCGTACGTACAGCCAAATACCTTGCTGTTTTGCGTAGGTACTACAACAAGAACGTTAAGGAGCGGTCCTTCGTGGTCGAGGACCTGGTCCTAAAGTGGAAGACAAATCAGGCTGGTGTCCACAAACTCGCAACTCTATGGGAAGGGCCCTTCATGATTAAGGAGGTTACACGACCAACGTCTTACAGGTTAGCTCACCTGGACGGTACAGACATACCCAATTCATGGCACATCGACAAGCTTAGGCGTTTCTATGCTTAACTATTAAGCTATGTACTCCTCTTGTACTTTTGATTTAATTCAATAAAGCTATTATGATTTCTCCAACCACTCTAATGTGTCACTTCGAAGTCTACTGTTATTCTAACTCAACCAGTCAAAATCGACCACCATTCCTTCCTGGGTTTTTGGAGCAGGCCCTATCTCCGGTTTCTCCCAACACGTGCATGGGATCTGCTCTCTACGCTATGGGTGATCGGCAGGTCCCCTCTGGTTTGACTTGTCTATGTCTATGTGTGCATAGGCTACGCACCTCACACTCTGACCACAGGACAAACCAGGGCCATACAAACCTATCAGGATGATGTGTCGACTCAACTAGTACAACTAAACAGAACGCTAATATGTTCTTACTTAGTTACACCAACACGAGATCCAAGCTTAAATACGTTTTCCAGAAAACAAACAAGCTTATGCTGATATACAGTTATGTTATTATAAGGTTGCCTGAAAAGGTCCAAGTTTACAATAACACAACTATATCTTCTTCTACAGCTACAGCCTATACTATTGGCTGGTCGGGTCATGCGGCACCTGCTGCTCGCTGGGCCTGGCATCATGCTCGAGTCTCGAGGACTCTTGTACTGGTCGAGCTAAAGAAGATGGCCCCGCCGATGCCTGGCTGGTCAAGACCGTAGGCTTCGCCGGTTGGCTTAAAACTGATGGCGCTTCCAGCTGACTTGTTGATGGCGTACCCTATACAGGTGCTGTCCCACCTCCACATAGGTTAATGTCACCAATTATTTTTGCCGACAAGTCCAGCTGGGTCATCCGAAGCTCCTCAGCCTTGTCTGGATCTACCTCCTTCGGGTACCTAGCCTCCAGGCGCTTGAGATCGATCAGGGGGTAGTGAGCACGCACCATGCTTAGCACATGTGCGCCTATGTACTCACCTGCCTCCTTCACGAACTCCTAGAACCATCCCCATGCCTTTCGGCATCTATCGACTAGTCCGAGCTGCGGTGTCCTTGGCACGTCCTCTCTAAGTGCTGGATCGATAAGGTTGAGCACCGGCAAAATGCCCGTTGCCACTTCCTGGCACCAATTTTTCCATGTGTCCTGATCCTTGATGATCTCTTGGCATTGCGCCTTCCAGCTATCGCGATCTTTTATCGCGGTCTCCAGATGATTCTTGGCATTAACTTTCACAACTACAAACCGCACAAGCTATTATAACATCATACCACGACAAGATAAGGTGGGAAACAAAAGTGAGCAAAGGGGTTTGGAAAACTTACTTTTCAGTTCCTCTTTCATCTTGGCCATGTGGTCTCAAAGCTGCGACTAGTCGTGCACCAGTTTTCTGTTGTCTTCATTCAGGCGATCGCGCTCTATGACCACACGACTGGTCTCCTCTCAGAGATGGACCACTTTGGCTCCTAAGCCTGCACTATAGCTGTTACTACTAACAACGCAACAACACTTGTCATGCACTTGTTGTGATAAAGTGACTACTTGTTCTTTCCTGCTCTTTGTCATTGAGCTGGACGACCATGTTTTGATTCTGGGACTCTTGCTCCCTCCTCTCATGATTGGCAGCTTCAAGTTAGTGGCACAAGCGTTCCACCTCTGTCGTCAGCTCTTTATTGCTTGCAGTGATCCCCTTGATCTGGTCGAAGCACTTCTTACGGTACCTTGCAGTCTTCATTAAGTTCTATGTGCAAAAAGCTAAGTAAGAAAGTTTGACTACACAGCAAGATCAGGTGATGAAGCAAAACATACCTGGACCTCCGTCACCAGTCGTTTCGCCGCTCGTTCAACCTTCTTGGTCTCTTCGACCTCGGGGATTTCCTCATGAACAACCCATTGGTCGTTCCGCTAGCGCGACACATATACATGTTGTCGCTGGTCTTGTGGATGGCCCAGCACCTCCTCTACTTCATCCTCTTCGGCCTCCTCTTCGGGTATCAGTGCCGGTCCAGAGTTGGCAGCTTCTACGATCACTATGGCCTTTCCATGGGCCACAGCATCGATAAACGTGCTCTATGCTATCACCTCCGGCTGCTGCTCCTCGATCTGTTCCATAACTCTTGGTGCTAAGGCATTGCCCTCAGCAGGGTTGGTGCTCGGAGCACTTGTGCTTGGCTCGGCTCTTCCCTCGACCACCTGCTCGGGGACTATTGTCTGGCTGCTTGTGTGCTGAGGCTCTAGCAGACCTTCTGCTATGGTTTCCTCCATAGCCGGCTGCTGGGCAGTCTTCTCTAAAATAGCTGGTGGAGCCACACCGCTCCCGGCTAATTGGTCCGGATTTTCAATGGACGCCGAACTAGTATACCCGAGATAAGTTCAGAAGGCAACCGTAATCAATATAAATTGCAAGCTTACATCAAGGTTACAAATACTTACATGTTGGAAGCATGGAATAATGTGGCGAAGGCACATCTCTTCGACCGTGCTTGCTCCACGTGCTGTGCGGGTGACACCTAGTCTCCCTCTACGTCCAGCACCGATGCCGAGGCTTGGTGCTCGACCCCCCACCGCTTGTCCTCGGTGCTGTAGTGGTTGGCGATGTGATGAGTTGAAAGATATCTGCATCCTCTATGTCATCATCCGACAAAGTCAAGATCGTCTAACAACGCTTGCTGGTCGTCGGCCGCTTACCAACAGCTTTGGCCGCTGCCTCCTCTCCAACTTCGAGCATGGCCCAGTCCACGTCCTCGCTCCCAATGCTGGTCTAGGTGGTCGGGTCAGCAACTTGCGGCCAATCTACACCAGGGGGTGGCGACACAAACACTGTCGCCCTATCCTGACCATTAATCTGGGAAAAAATAGGAGATCACACAGTAAGTTTCTACTACAATATGAGACTACGGGTATAAGGCAAGATGAGTTATCTTTGGGGGAGGTCGGGCGAGCTTGAAAGCGTGCTTGATGTCGCTCAATCTAACATAATTTGGATCAGCTAAGTTAAATAGCTCTCCAATTCTGGCTCTGATTTTGATCTTGTCAAGCGCCTCCTACCTCGTCCTCGTTGGGTCTATGCTACCTTGGTACTCGTAGCCAGGATGTATCCTCCTCTGGCAGGGCAAGATCCTTCGGCTAATGAAGTTATCGACCATGCTCGGACCATCCAGTTTCTTCCACGGGATCATCCCAAGTAGTTCTGGGATCTGTTCTAGGTGCTCGGGCTTCTCCGACCAGCTGGTCCTCTTCTCCGGAATGAACCCCACGTCGCACAGTGTGATCATGTTCGGCTCTTCGCGAATGTAGAACCACTTCTTATACCAGTCGTCAAGTGACGTGTTCCAAGGGTAGTGCAGGTACTGGGCCTTCATCCCATCACGAAGGTTGAGGTACACACCTCCGGCTATCTTCGAGCCACAGCTTCCTTTCTTCCGTAGACAGAAAAGATGGCGAAAGAAGTCAAAATGGGGCTTTAAGCCGCCATACGCTTTGCAAAGATGAATGAAGGTGGAGACAAGAAGAATCGAGTTGGGATGTAGATTACAAATCCCAATCTCGTAATACAAATAGAGCCCCCTGAAGGAAAGGGTGCACTGGAACCCCCAAAACCCCGCTTGAAGACATCTTCAAAAACCACAGTCTCACCTGGTTGTGGATCGGGGTACCCCTCGCCCTCCGGCACGCGCCATCCTGTGAGTTCCTTGTTGTGGAGTACTCCCATGATGACGAGGTCTTTGATGGTCTGCTCGTTGCTTCTCGACTTCCACCACTCCTTTGCCATGACTCTGGCTTTCTTCTGGGCATCACTTTTCGCCATGAATCCGGCCTTGCTGATGAAAGCGGATACGGTGGAGGAGTGATTGGTGATGATTTTGGAGGTATTAGGGTTGGCAAGAGGAAGAAGAAGGCTGCGATGGCGAATGGTAATGGGGTTCGGTAAAAAGTAACTTACCAATTCTATACTATATTTAACCAAGAGTTCCGCCGTTTTGTCTGCCCGAGATTCTTGGGAGACGTGTGCACGTGCCGCAGACAATTGTTTTCACAACCTCGAGATCTATGCCAATATATGCGCCTCTTCGTTATCAGTGTATGCGCCTCTTCATTACCAGTGTGAGAGGGCCCACACTAACGCACCTCCTTACATGTGCCAAGTGACTGTTTGCTTGAAAGGACAAGAAGGCAGTATGACGTGTTATATCCATCTACTTTTTTTACCAGACGTGTCAGATTGGACTGGACAGAGTAAGAAGATAAATAAATACACCAAATAATAGTATAAGTGGCATTTGGTTCTTCGCCGCACGTCTCGTGCTCAGGGATGGTCCAGACCACTACCGTACTCGGGAACTGCCTAGACCACTACCGTGCTCAGGGACTGCCTAGACCACTACCGTGCTCGGGGACTGTCCAGACCACTACCATTCTCGGGGACTGCTTCGACCACTACCGTGCTCGGAGATTGTTCTGACCACTGCTCGGAGACCGCTCTCCTTGGCTACATGTGATTTGTACTTACATACAGACCTTGCTACAAGGCTTATACTTCACCTTCCAGCAAGCTCGGGGACTACATCGGTACGATGCACCTGCCGGTGCATCTCGTATTGGTTGTACGATGATTGGATTCTTAACTTCAGTGGAAATTCTTTTTAGACTCTGGCACCACGTGCCTACGTCACCTACTACCAAGCTCGGGGACTAAGTGGGCACACTTCACCTTATGGTGAATGTGTTTATCTTATCGACCCCTACGCTTTGACTGATTGCCAGAATTACTATTGTTCAAGGGTCACTTACATTTCTTATCAGAAATACAAGTGGGCACACTTGATAAGGAAAGAAATCTTTTTCTTTTTTCTTTAAGAGCACCATGCATTCTTCGGACAACCGGAATCTTCGGCTATAATCATGGTCTACTGCTCTCTGTTCTGACCAGAATGCTGGCACATTTGGTTGGTCAATGTTTCAATTAGTTGGAGATGACATGAAGACGGATCGCATTAGTCGAAGGAGATCGAACGACGTGTCGCAGCATAATACATGGTGCTCGGGGACTAGCTATGGGGATATTAACCCCTATACCCTTACGGCTAGGCTTGGACCGGCCCGGATCAGGGGGTCCGGTCCACTAGAAGACGACGCGCGGCCCGGCCAACCTGTTTGGAATCCCGCGTAAGGAATCAAGGCGGATTTGGAGATCAAGTAAGATCCTGGTCGGTTAGAATAGGAATCCTTATCCGGCCACCTATGGCAATTGTAACTGGCTAGGATTAGTTTCTAGATGTGTAACCCTGCCCCCTGGACTATATAAGGCGGGCAGGGGACCCCTCTAAAAAACATCTCTCATTGACATACAGTAATACAATCAGACGCAGGACGTAGGTATTACGCCTTCACGGCGGCCGAACCTGGATAAAACCTCATGTCTGTCTTGCATCACCGTCTTGTTTTGTGGCTTGCGCATCTGTCTGCCGACAATCTACTACCTTGGACATACCCCTAGGTAGACTGCCGACTATATTTCGTCGACACATTCCGTCCCGGCGGACGTCATGTTGAACTGACGTGCCTGTCACTGTTCGTACGAGGGTTAGGCAAAACAACACCAACACGTCCGACACTGTTCTTGATGTGAATCCTCATGTATGGCCCATCATGGCCACGGATTACATCGAGGTGTGCCAGTCTCTTCCCTGTTGTCAGAGTTTTGACCCAGACCCATACGCTTGGACCTGGAGTGGTCGACGATGATATGGGTCCCCATCGGATGAGATGGAAACCACGTCCTTAGAGTCGGACGAGACGGAGCCCGCACCCAAGGGGTCGGCGCGAGACGGAGCCTGCACCCAAGAGGTTGGCGCGAGGCGAATCCCGCGACCTTGGGATCGGACGAGACGGAGCCTGCACCCAATGGGTCGGACGAGACAGAGCCTGCACCCAAGAGGTCGGGCGAGGCGAATCCCGCGCCTTTAGGATCAGGCGAGACGGAGCCCATACCCAAGAGGTCGGACGAGACGGAGCCCGCGGCCTTAGGGTCCGGCGAGATCTTTTTAATACGTCTCAGGCCATCTGGAAGAGTTAGCATGAATGCTAACCTCCTTGCTTTAGATATCTCTACTATCGATACCCGACACATGGCATGGTGAGCACTACAAATGACATTGCCTAGTTGGCTACGCATGTTCACATCCCTCTAACATGGCCTGGTCAGCTAAGCCTGTTCGCATCCCTCACCGTACATGGCCTGGTCAGCACTACAAATGACATGGCTTGGTTGGCCAAGCATATTCGCATCCCTCTAACATGGCCTGGTCAGCTAAGCCTATTCGCATCCCTCACCGTCCGTCCATCACTCTTCCCCGTCGTTCAGGTCAGCTAAGCCTGTTTGCATCATTCACTGTCCGCCCATCGCTCTTCCCCCGTCGTTCAGGTCAGCTAAGCCTGTTGGCATCCCTCACCGTCCGTCCGTCCATCACTCTTCCCCCGTCCTTCATTGATGGTGGCGTGTAGCTTGCATTACACCTTTCAAATTCATATAAGCCACCTATTTACCTTTCAAACTCATAAGCTGAGTTAATCTTCTACTCCCTCGGTTCCAAATTATAAATCGTTTTGACCTTTTTAATATATTCATTTTACTATGCATCTAAATAAAAATAGATAAACCAAAAAATTAAAACGACTTATAATTTAGAACCGAGGGAGTATATAGCATTAATACTTTATTACATTGGCATTTACTGTAAGCCCTAAAATCTAACGTTACGTTAGCAATAACACTGCGAAACAAATCATACATGATACATCCTGTCAGTGACAAGGGCAAGGTCATGTTTATTAGTAGTAAATCAGAGCCGCAAGCCTAGCGAAGCAGGGCAATTCGAATAGGCAGCACGAAGCCAAAAAAAGCAGGGCAAACAAAACTGCGTATACGACGAAGTGAATAAACACTGTAGCAACGGGTTTTGTTTTCACTCCCAAGAAAAAATTGGTGCTTCTCGACAGAAGTAAAAGCTACCCCAACACCGGCTGAGCCCAAAACATTAACAACGCAGGTAACAAGTTTTAGTGAATTCAAGGGATTTCAGCCACCAAAACCTAACAAAAAGAATCTGCTTCCAAACAGAACGGCTTAGATCTTAGCTGGTGCTATACAGCAAATCTCATCCAAATCAACCAGTGTATAGCCTTAGTAAGCAGTGACGCCAGAATTTGTAATGTCGACCTCGCCCATTCCTGTATCTTCCTCCTCTTCACTGTCAGCGTCACCATCGACCTCTGCGTTTTGCTCCATTAGGGAATCAATCTGGTCGAGGAATAGCTTGTCTTCCCGCTCGCTAACCTGTTTTCCAGAGAGTATCCACAGCTTTAGGTTTTAGAACATGCACATGGAAGACTAACATACTTGGGATGGGAATATAAAAGAATTAACAGATGTTGAAAAGAACTTACAGCTCTTGGTGGTTCCTTCACTACTAACTTTCCTTTGTATTTTTCAATCTCTTCTGTACAAGCCTTGATTGCATCAGTGAGAACTGAAATGCCTTGTTCCTGTTCAAAGGCAACACAGAAAAGAAACAATGATAATTGTTTTATGGATAGGAAGGATATGATGCGGCCTTAACCGTAATGCTAGGTTTCAAACTAAAAGAACATCGATTGCAATACATGGGGTTAAATGTAAAGATGACCCATGCTCACATGCATGTACAAGTATCACACTACAACATATTAAAGGCAAAACAAGGTCTTTCATTCGATAAGCATGCAAATAATGGGTAGCTAATATATTTTTGGACTGCCTAATATACATTCTGTTAACAAGTAATAAGAAATAGCATTCCAGTGATCCAAGCTAGCTGAACAATTCCCTAATTCGAATGAAGGCAAAAATTGTGAACCACATTGATAAGAACCATGATAAGTCTGGAATCAGAAAAATACTGCACTATAAATTTGGCAGATGCATTTTGTGTAGTCAATAATTGTAAATTACATTGATAAGAACCATTTTGACAGATTACTACATTATAAGTAGTGCAGGCACTACTGCACTATAAAAGTCTGGTCATTGCATTTTGTGCAATGTGACTCCAAGCACAACGCTAACCAGTAAATCAGGTTCCCAGTAAAAGGCAAAAGATCAACATTATAAACAAACAGAACAAGCGCCACAATAATGGTTGGCAGGTGACAACTATTCTTAGCAACATATAAGTGCAGCCTGGAAGGTAATGGGCCACATCACAGAGACACATACAAAACTTTATCAAATAGCTCAGCTATAACAAGTTGCCTACATATATTAAGTACTAAGGTAATGCCAACCTTGTCAAGAGTCTGTGTGGTCAGAACATAAAGTGGAGGAGCAACTAGCTTAATCTTCACAGGACAGTTATCATTGCCCGCAGCTTCAGCTTTCTTCATAGCTTGCTGCGAATACAGACATAATAATTAGTTTTTGCATATACCATTGTCAAATCACAAGGGCGACAATAGAGGCATTTAGAACCTTAATATGGAGCACTCCATCAAACTGGAAGCATTTCATCTCTATATCGGCACGGATCTTGAGTGGCTGAGGTGTCATCCTCCTCCTTATGTTCTTCACCAGGGAATCCTTAACCTCAGGGGTGACAGCAGGCACCACCTTAGTCACCTATCAGTAATTTTAAGCACATTCTTGTCTCAAAAAGTTCTATATAAATACATCTAGAGCAAATCCATAATTCTTTTCAACAACAAAGTATCAACATAAGCAGGAACATCATTCCAATAAGAAAATCAGAACTCTTAAATCAATGCACAGAATTTTGGCAACTGTTTGCCTATACAATAAACTGCATACGAAGTTAAGCACCTAAACCAAGCTTTACTACTGTCTATCTACTGCATGGAAATTCCAAACTTGATATATTCAACGATTCCTGATCAGTTAATAATAATTTGAAAGGCGTGCGTTTCACATTAGTTCAAAATGAGTCGACAGGCCAGGATTTACCATTCCAAGGACAAGTATTCATAGACAGACAAACAAACTAAATTATATACAAATTGGTACTGATCCAAAAAAGTTCAACAAACTACTGCTATAGTTTCTACATAAATTCCTACTGGTTCGTTAAGTCGACATAGTATGTACCCGTAAACAAGTAAAAATGCCTAGTGTTAAATAAGGACATGGAACAAGTCTGCAACATCCAAACCTATTTAATCTGTCCACCACTAAATCTAATCATGTTCAGCAAAACATAAGTAGCCACAGGAATGACTACCAGGTTGCAATGGTGAATGTTAGATTGATAAGGATTGTTTTCAACTAACAGATGTCAAGCATAAAAATGTCAAACCAATTAACAATCTCAGTGTTATCTACTTAACAACATCCACAAAGTTGGAAATAACCATTCCACAGACAAGCTTCATATGGGGCAAAAACTCAACAACAGGGCCACAAAGTAGTATGGCTCTAAAAGAATAGAGAGGTCTAACAATAGAAGACTTAATAAAGTTCCAAAAAGAAAATACAATGTACTATAGACCTAAGTTTATTAATAGAAGTATATGATTAATGGAAGAGTCCTGATAAGAAAAATTAACATGCACAAACAATAACAATATTAATCTGCTAACTCCTGTTCTATTCAGGGTATAGCATAAAGCACACAGGTAATTTAGTGTAAGCGATTTGCAATTCTGCAAGGAAACAGAATTAACCTCCTGGCCGTCTGGGCCGACCTCCTTCTCCTCATAGGTGAGTGCGTCGAGGATGGCGTCAGGGTCGGCAACGATGAGCTTGAAGGCCTCGAAGGCGTGGCCGTACTTGCGGTAGAGTGGCCAGCCAATCCGCTGGTAGAGCGGCTCCAGGTCGACCTCGAGCGTCTCGGCGACGTGGCGCATGATGGAGTGCACGAGCTTGGACTTGTTGTACCTGTCCTCGCACGCGTGCGCCTCCTCCTCGGAGACGCGGCGCTTGGAAAGGTCGATGTAGCCCTTGTCGCGGTCGACACGGAGCACGATGGCGGGCTCCTGGCGGCCAACCTTGATGAGGGAGGAGATGGAGCGGATACGACGGCGGGAGAGCTCGGAGAAGAGGATCATGCCCTCGATGTTGTTGTACTCGAGCAGGGAGACGTACGCGCCCATGTCAGCGATGTGCTTCACCTGGATCATCACCGCGGCGTCCACCTCCGGGAACCGCTGCTCATACATCCGGCACTCGAGGTTCGGCATCTTCGCTGGGGAGGAGGGTCTCACCGGAGCTGAGGGCGGCGGATCTAGGGTTTGGTTGGGTTTTGGAGAGACGGCGGCGGCGGGGTGCGGGCGAGCAGACGATGCTCTGTGTTGTGCTTGGGGAAGGGAACTTGAGAACGAATCGAACGGCCACGCTATGGGTCGGATGATGATATCTCGAAAGGGCTGGCGCCCTCTCTTTGTTTCCGTTTCCCTTGAACGTTGGAGTAAACTTGGAACTACTATAGGTCATCACGTGTGGCTCGCGTGAGGTCCGGAATACCCTCCTCCTCTGCTTTCCCTGCGCGGCGCCGACCCTCTCTTCTTGGAGGAGGGTGTAAGAAAACCAAGCCGCCGCCGGGGATACTACACTACCCAGCTCCTCTCCAGTCTCCACCCAACCCGCCTCTCGAACTTTCAGAACCGTCCTCTCGCTAGTTGCGGTGCGGCTGCTGCCATCTCTGTCGCCTAGAGGAGAGTGTAAGGGGACTAGATAGCGAGGGATGGCTTCCCCTGATCCATCGGCGGCAGGTGCCGGCGCCGGGGCAGAGTCGACGAGCCAGGCGGCGACCGTGGAGCCGATCCGGATGCCGACGGTGGAGGAGATCAAGGGGCAGGACATCTGGAACAACTGCGCCGTCCGCAGCGTCGTCAGTGGCGTCATGGGTGAGCCCTCCCTCCCTCCCTCCCTTATTGGGAGCTTAAATGTTAATCGGTTGGTCGCTTGGAGATTGGATAGTGGTAGAGAAATTGAGAGGTATTGTAGGAGGCAGTTGTTCATTGGTTACATGGTTATATACTTGGGGCATTGTTTGGTTCGGGGAATGAGGTGCTCCATCGTCTTCTCACTCCTCATTTTGTTGTTTGTTGAATGGAATCGGTTCATCCATCACCTCATTCACAAGCTAATAATTTGTATATGCATGAGGAATGGGTTGATTCCACCAAAATTCATGGGATGAATTCATCATGCAGCTCCTGTCCACCTCATATAGCATGGCATGGTTCCTCAAACCAAGCACACCCTTAGCTCTTACCTTGTTTGTCCAAAGAGTTTGAAACATATAAAGCTACTTTTGTAAGTGTGAAGAGACTCGTGTGCCACATTTCATCAATTCGGAGTTGGTTTTATTTTAATCATTTTGTCTGTCTTTTCTTACCTGTTCAGAGATCTTATAAGGAATTATTGGACAAGGTCAAAGAAAAATCTTAGTATCCTTGAAACGAAATTTAATGCAAAATGTTATATGATAATGGATTATATTTGTTGTACTTGCCTCAGGTAATTGCAGCACAAATATTTTGTATAGTTTTGTCATGGTAATTGATGGTCATGGAATATGCTCCATGAATTGGTTCAAGAAAATTTCAAGTAGGTTGCAAAGAATTTGCCCAGAGGTTCAAAGGCTGTATTTAACTCTGTGCAATAATACACCCTACGTTGTTTATTTAACTCTGTGCAATAATACACCCTACGTTGTTTTTCTCGTTTACCTTCAGTGTCGCTAGAAGCATGTAGCAATAAACATAGAGTGTTGTTTTTCTGTACCAGTAAAAAGCAAGCTCATGTTTTTACTGTTTGGTATGATTCATGTCACATTATCATGTTCACTTACTACAAGGAATTACGAGGGAATCTGATGCTTAGTTTATTGAAGGAAGCTTGATTTCAAATGCTTCATTCTATTTCTATCTACAAAGGTCTGTAACACAAATTTGTCCTGGTGTAACCCTGTAACAGTGTGATTTTTTATGCACAACGTCTGTGTTTCTCAGAATGTTTTACAAGACAGAACTAGTGATATTCATAATGTGTGCTCTGTCTATCATCTACATGACCAAATCTTCAGTAGCTGCTTTATAGTTTGGTGTTTAGTACCGTAGACTGAAAATCATGTCTTGTCTTACCTTAAGCTAAATAGCCCACAACATCAGTCACTTGGCCATGCCAGCAATGATACTCAATAGAGTCTAGTGCTCTTGTTACAAGTATAGCAGTGTGCATAATTTTTTTTCTATGGGGAACTTTTATTAACTCTCTATCCTTCCTATTCATTAGGAGGCGGTCTTGGTGTACTTATGGGACTATTCTTTGGAGCTTTGGACAATCCAATAATGGCAGAGGAGATGACAGCAAGGCAGCAAATAGTATACACAGCAAAGCAGATGGGTAGGAGAAGTATAAGTAATGCCAAAACCTTTGCAGTCATGGGTCTGATTTTCTCAGCAGCTGAATGTACCATAGAGAAGGTAGATAATTGTAACAGTTTTTTGTCATTCATAGTTGTTTCAGCATGTTCTCTTCCTATTTAAACTTTGTATTTGCATGCCTTGGCAGGTTCGGGCAAAGCATGACACTACCAATACAGCGGTAGCTGGCTGTGTCACTGGAGGAGCTTTAGCTGTAAAAGGTAATTTGTTTGCAATGCCATCTATGAATCCCTGAGACAATATGCCTAACTTTTAATTATCAAAATTTCCTTAAGTAAAACTGTAAAATCTCATGGTGCAATCATTGGCGTTGTCTTTTGTATGGATTGTCAGGATTGGTATTTTTGACCTCTCAAGCAGCTTTATTCCAACTATTTGTGCCTCTGGTCTTCCTGCCTATATCTCAAAAATTATATATGTGATGAAATGAATAAGCTGTTCTGTATTAACTGTAAATCTGCATTTCTGATCATAGTCTGAAGTTGAAAGGTGTTTCTGTTCCTTTTGTATGTATGACATACAAGTTTTCTATCCCTTCCTGCTTAGGTAACTAGCTAAGAACGAGGAGACATTTCCTATATTGCCATCCTGATGTATCTATATTTGAAAATGTACCTAAGGGAGTTTTTTATTTACAGGTGGCCCTAAAGCTACATGCATTGGTTGTGCAGGGTTTGCTGCGTTCTCAGTGGCAATTGAGAAGTTCTTTGATCGGCATACTTGAAATGGGTGTTGTCAATTTGAAGCCAGCTGAGTATGAGCATCGTTGGCAGAAGAACCTGATTGTTTGCAACATCCAGTCATCTACATCTCATGAAAGATCTTGTAACCTATATTTTTTTTACTATTCCGAATACCTTGCCTGGCTTCATAGTTATAACTGGACGACTGGAGCGCCTAAGAGATCCACCCTGATCAATATCGATCATGATGACATTGACTGAGTTGTTTTCTTGTTCTCAAATGTGTTTTATGTTATTCTCGACATCTGCAGCCAACGGGTGTCTATTTATTGTTGCAATCTGTTGGCGTTGCTGACTGAAGTCTGAAGTCACTGAACGTTTGTTGCTCTTTCCTTCGCTGCGCCATCACTGCTGATGCAATCTGCAATCAAGACATCGAAGTGATCCACGCAGAACTCCTTTTTTCAGCCTTCTGCATTTTATCCGTCAATGCCATTATTGCATAATATTTGTGATGTCATTCTGTCAGGATAAATGTATCTAGACAATTAAATCTTTGATTTTGTTTAAAATAGCATGTACATTTTGTTGCCATTGCCACATAAAAGAGCCAGCAACAGTAATTCGCAAGTCTTGTCTGAAAAGTGAAAAGCAAGCATCACTCCTGTCCAACAATAAAACCTCTCTCTAGAGGGTACCTATATTGCTACATGTTAATAGGCTCATGGCCATCTCATGCAGTGATGTATAAGATTTCTCATGTAGTGCTATATAAGATATTTTACAAGTATAAAGGAGAAAGAGGGAATTGTTAGAGAGAGTGGTTTTGTGGAACAATGGCTCGTAATCTAAAATTTAGAACTATGAGACCTGTACCGTTATATTAGTTGTTACCAACTCACAACATTTTTGTCAATGTATAAATGTATAAATTAAGAAATCATGAGTTCCTATGAGACAGTTAAAAGAAAAGATATTATATTTCTTTTTTGCATATCATAGTAGCATAGTGTAGATACAGATGCTCATATACTCCCTCCATATTGCAATTAGAAGTCGTTTAGGACAGGATTACGCTTACCAAGGTGTGCCAGGGAGTGATTAATTAGAGGGTATTTTTCCATGTTTGCCCTTATTAAATAGGTCCGCGGTTGCATTCTTTACAAAAGCGATGCGTAGCCCGAGTGGCTTGTCCTGCGCGGCCCGATGCAGGAGATCGCCGGTTTGAGTCCTCGCACCCACGATAATATTTTTGTTGCCTGTAGTGCATTTTTGCATGGCGCGCGAACGGCGGCGTGCACGAACGGCGTGCGGCGTGAGGTGGAGATGGTGTGCGGTGGCGGCAGCCGCACTTGTTCTTAGTGGCATGCGGCTTGACGACGCGATTAAATTAAAGGGCCGTCGCATGAGGTGCCCATTAACACGGCGTCAGAAACGAAGAGATGGATTAACTCGCGCGGCGCGCTGGAGCCGAGGCGAGAGGGGCAGCGTCGTCCAAAGTTAACGTCAAGAGCCAGAACGACTTCTATTGCTTCGGATCGGTCCTTTCCCAGAACGACTCCTAATACCGATATGGAGGGAGTATGCACACATGGTCATCATTTTCTACGAGCACCTTCAAAAGACTTAGTTATAAGATTTCAGAAATGACAAGGTTGCACTAGACGACATCACCTACTACTGTTAAATCCTAGAATAAATTCAGCTCGAGAATATAGAACTAGATAGGCAGATTCTACCACAAGAAACCGAATCAGCTAAGCCTCGTTACATGATATTTACTAAGATAAATGTCTACTAAGATAACTCAAGACTACGAGACACTCTTGCATGCATCCACAGTTCCTAAGGTGTCCCCAACAGTGGTTGGCAATTGAGAAGTTCTTTGATCGGCATACTTGAAATGGGTGTTGTCAATTTGAAGCCAGCTGAGTATGAGCATCGTTGGCAGAAGAACCTGATTGTTTGCAACATCCAGTCATCTACATCTCATGAAAGATCTTGTAACCTATATTTTTTTTACTATTCCGAATACCTTGCCTGGCTTCATAGTTATAACTGGACGACTGGAGCGCCTAAGAGATCCACCCTGATCAATATCGATCATGATGACATTGACTGAGTTGTTTTCTTGTTCTCAAATGTGTTTTATGTTATTCTCGACATCTGCAGCCAACGGGTGTCTATTTATTGTTGCAATCTGTTGGCGTTGCTGACTGAAGTCTGAAGTCACTGAACGTTTGTTGCTCTTTCCTTCGCTGCGCCATCACTGCTGATGCAATCTGCAATCAAGACATCGAAGTGATCCACGCAGAACTCCTTTTTTCAGCCTTCTGCATTTTATCCGTCAATGCCATTATTGCATAATATTTGTGATGTCATTCTGTCAGGATAAATGTATCTAGACAATTAAATCTTTGATTTTGTTTAAAATAGCATGTACATTTTGTTGCCATTGCCACATAAAAGAGCCAGCAACAGTAATTCGCAAGTCTTGTCTGAAAAGTGAAAAGCAAGCATCACTCCTGTCCAACAATAAAACCTCTCTCTAGAGGGTACCTATATTGCTACATGTTAATAGGCTCATGGCCATCTCATGCAGTGATGTATAAGATTTCTCATGTAGTGCTATATAAGATATTTTACAAGTATAAAGGAGAAAGAGGGAATTGTTAGAGAGAGTGGTTTTGTGGAACAATGGCTCGTAATCTAAAATTTAGAACTATGAGACCTGTACCGTTATATTAGTTGTTACCAACTCACAACATTTTTGTCAATGTATAAATGTATAAATTAAGAAATCATGAGTTCCTATGAGACAGTTAAAAGAAAAGATATTATATTTCTTTTTTGCATATCATAGTAGCATAGTGTAGATACAGATGCTCATATACTCCCTCCATATTGCAATTAGAAGTCGTTTAGGACAGGATTACGCTTACCAAGGTGTGCCAGGGAGTGATTAATTAGAGGGTATTTTTCCATGTTTGCCCTTATTAAATAGGTCCGCGGTTGCATTCTTTACAAAAGCGATGCGTAGCCCGAGTGGCTTGTCCTGCGCGGCCCGATGCAGGAGATCGCCGGTTTGAGTCCTCGCACCCACGATAATATTTTTGTTGCCTGTAGTGCATTTTTGCATGGCGCGCGAACGGCGGCGTGCACGAACGGCGTGCGGCGTGAGGTGGAGATGGTGTGCGGTGGCGGCAGCCGCACTTGTTCTTAGTGGCATGCGGCTTGACGACGCGATTAAATTAAAGGGCCGTCGCATGAGGTGCCCATTAACACGGCGTCAGAAACGAAGAGATGGATTAACTCGCGCGGCGCGCTGGAGCCGAGGCGAGAGGGGCAGCGTCGTCCAAAGTTAACGTCAAGAGCCAGAACGACTTCTATTGCTTCGGATCGGTCCTTTCCCAGAACGACTCCTAATACCGATATGGAGGGAGTATGCACACATGGTCATCATTTTCTACGAGCACCTTCAAAAGACTTAGTTATAAGATTTCAGAAATGACAAGGTTGCACTAGACGACATCACCTACTACTGTTAAATCCTAGAATAAATTCAGCTCGAGAATATAGAACTAGATAGGCAGATTCTACCACAAGAAACCGAATCAGCTAAGCCTCGTTACATGATATTTACTAAGATAAATGTCTACTAAGATAACTCAAGACTACGAGACACTCTTGCATGCATCCACAGTTCCTAAGGTGTCCCCAACAGTGGTTGGCAATTGAGAAGTTCTTTGATCGGCATACTTGAAATGGGTGTTGTCAATTTGAAGCCAGCTGAGTATGAGCATCGTTGGCAGAAGAACCTGATTGTTTGCAACATCCAGTCATCTACATCTCATGAAAGATCTTGTAACCTATATTTTTTTTACTATTCCGAATACCTTGCCTGGCTTCATAGTTATAACTGGACGACTGGAGCGCCTAAGAGATCCACCCTGATCAATATCGATCATGATGACATTGACTGAGTTGTTTTCTTGTTCTCAAATGTGTTTTATGTTATTCTCGACATCTGCAGCCAACGGGTGTCTATTTATTGTTGCAATCTGTTGGCGTTGCTGACTGAAGTCTGAAGTCACTGAACGTTTGTTGCTCTTTCCTTCGCTGCGCCATCACTGCTGATGCAATCTGCAATCAAGACATCGAAGTGATCCACGCAGAACTCCTTTTTTCAGCCTTCTGCATTTTATCCGTCAATGCCATTATTGCATAATATTTGTGATGTCATTCTGTCAGGATAAATGTATCTAGACAATTAAATCTTTGATTTTGTTTAAAATAGCATGTACATTTTGTTGCCATTGCCACATAAAAGAGCCAGCAACAGTAATTCGCAAGTCTTGTCTGAAAAGTGAAAAGCAAGCATCACTCCTGTCCAACAATAAAACCTCTCTCTAGAGGGTACCTATATTGCTACATGTTAATAGGCTCATGGCCATCTCATGCAGTGATGTATAAGATTTCTCATGTAGTGCTATATAAGATATTTTACAAGTATAAAGGAGAAAGAGGGAATTGTTAGAGAGAGTGGTTTTGTGGAACAATGGCTCGTAATCTAAAATTTAGAACTATGAGACCTGTACCGTTATATTAGTTGTTACCAACTCACAACATTTTTGTCAATGTATAAATGTATAAATTAAGAAATCATGAGTTCCTATGAGACAGTTAAAAGAAAAGATATTATATTTCTTTTTTGCATATCATAGTAGCATAGTGTAGATACAGATGCTCATATACTCCCTCCATATTGCAATTAGAAGTCGTTTAGGACAGGATTACGCTTACCAAGGTGTGCCAGGGAGTGATTAATTAGAGGGTATTTTTCCATGTTTGCCCTTATTAAATAGGTCCGCGGTTGCATTCTTTACAAAAGCGATGCGTAGCCCGAGTGGCTTGTCCTGCGCGGCCCGATGCAGGAGATCGCCGGTTTGAGTCCTCGCACCCACGATAATATTTTTGTTGCCTGTAGTGCATTTTTGCATGGCGCGCGAACGGCGGCGTGCACGAACGGCGTGCGGCGTGAGGTGGAGATGGTGTGCGGTGGCGGCAGCCGCACTTGTTCTTAGTGGCATGCGGCTTGACGACGCGATTAAATTAAAGGGCCGTCGCATGAGGTGCCCATTAACACGGCGTCAGAAACGAAGAGATGGATTAACTCGCGCGGCGCGCTGGAGCCGAGGCGAGAGGGGCAGCGTCGTCCAAAGTTAACGTCAAGAGCCAGAACGACTTCTATTGCTTCGGATCGGTCCTTTCCCAGAACGACTCCTAATACCGATATGGAGGGAGTATGCACACATGGTCATCATTTTCTACGAGCACCTTCAAAAGACTTAGTTATAAGATTTCAGAAATGACAAGGTTGCACTAGACGACATCACCTACTACTGTTAAATCCTAGAATAAATTCAGCTCGAGAATATAGAACTAGATGGGCAGATTCTACCACAAGAAACCGAATCAGCTAAGCCTCGTTACATGATATTTACTAAGATAAATGTCTACTAAGATAACTCAAGACTACGAGACACTCTTGCATGCATCCACAGTTCCTAAGGTGTCCCCAACAGTGGTTGGCAATTGAGAAGTTCTTTGATCGGCATACTTAAATGGGTGTTGTCAATTTGAAGCCAGTTGAGTATGAGCATCGTTGGCAGAAGAACCTGATTGTTTGCAACATCCAGTCATCTACATCTCATGAAAGATCTTGTAACCTATATTTTTTTTACTATTCCGAATACCTTGCCTGGCTTCATAGTTATAACTGGACGACTGGAGCGCCTAAGAGATCCACCCTGATCAATATCGATCATGATGACATTGACTGAGTTGTTTTCTTGTTCTCAAATGTGTTTTATGTTATTCTCGACATCTGCAGCCAACGGGTGTCTATTTATTGTTGCAATCTGTTGGCGTTGCTGACTGAAGTCTGAAGTCACTGAACGTTTGTTGCTCTTTCCTTCGCTGCGCCATCACTGCTGATGCAATCTGCAATCAAGACATCGAAGTGATCCACGCAGAACTCCTTTTTTCAGCCTTCTGCATTTTATCCGTCAATGCCATTATTGCATAATATTTGTGATGTCATTCTGTCAGGATAAATGTATCTAGACAATTAAATCTTTGATTTTGTTTAAAATAGCATGTACATTTTGTTGCCATTGCCACATAAAAGAGCCAGCAACAGTAATTCGCAAGTCTTGTCTGAAAAGTGAAAAGCAAGCATCACTCCTGTCCAACAATAAAACCTCTCTCTAGAGGGTACCTATATTGCTACATGTTAATAGGCTCATGGCCATCTCATGCAGTGATGTATAAGATTTCTCATGTAGTGCTATATAAGATATTTTACAAGTATAAAGGAGAAAGAGGGAATTGTTAGAGAGAGTGGTTTTGTGGAACAATGGCTCGTAATCTAAAATTTAGAACTATGAGACCTGTACCGTTATATTAGTTGTTACCAACTCACAACATTTTTGTCAATGTATAAATGTATAAATTAAGAAATCATGAGTTCCTATGAGACAGTTAAAAGAAAAGATATTATATTTCTTTTTTGCATATCATAGTAGCATAGTGTAGATACAGATGCTCATATACTCCCTCCATATTGCAATTAGAAGTCGTTTAGGACAGGATTACGCTTACCAAGGTGTGCCAGGGAGTGATTAATTAGAGGGTATTTTTCCATGTTTGCCCTTATTAAATAGGTCCGCGGTTGCATTCTTTACAAAAGCGATGCGTAGCCCGAGTGGCTTGTCCTGCGCGGCCCGATGCAGGAGATCGCCGGTTTGAGTCCTCGCACCCACGATAATATTTTTGTTGCCTGTAGTGCATTTTTGCATGGCGCGCGAACGGCGGCGTGCACGAACGGCGTGCGGCGTGAGGTGGAGATGGTGTGCGGTGGCGGCAGCCGCACTTGTTCTTAGTGGCATGCGGCTTGACGACGCGATTAAATTAAAGGGCCGTCGCATGAGGTGCCCATTAACACGGCGTCATAAACGAAGAGATGGATTAACTCGCGCGGCGCGCTGGAGCCGAGGCGAGAGGGGCAGCGTCGTCCAAAGTTAACGTCAAGAGCCAGAACGACTTCTATTGCTTCGGATCGGTCCTTTCCCAGAACGACTCCTAATACCGATATGGAGGGAGTATGCACACATGGTCATCATTTTCTACGAGCACCTTCAAAAGACTTAGTTATAAGATTTCAGAAATGACAAGGTTGCACTAGACGACATCACCTACTACTGTTAAATCCTAGAATAAATTCAGCTCGAGAATATAGAACTAGATGGGCAGATTCTACCACAAGAAACCGAATCAGCTAAGCCTCGTTACATGATATTTACTAAGATAAATGTCTACTAAGATAACTCAAGACTACGAGACACTCTTGCATGCATCCACAGTTCCTAAGGTGTCCCCAACAGTGGTTGGCAATTGAGAAGTTCTTTGATCGGCATACTTAAATGGGTGTTGTCAATTTGAAGCCAGTTGAGTATGAGCATCGTTGGCAGAAGAACCTGATTGTTTGCAACATCCAGTCATCTACATCTCATGAAAGATCTTGTAACCTATATTTTTTTTACTATTCCGAATACCTTGCCTGGCTTCATAGTTATAACTGGACGACTGGAGCGCCTAAGAGATCCACCCTGATCAATATCGATCATGATGACATTGACTGAGTTGTTTTCTTGTTCTCAAATGTGTTTTATGTTATTCTCGACATCTGCAGCCAACGGGTGTCTATTTATTGTTGCAATCTGTTGGCGTTGCTGACTGAAGTCTGAAGTCACTGAACGTTTGTTGCTCTTTCCTTCGCTGCGCCATCACTGCTGATGCAATCTGCAATCAAGACATCGAAGTGATCCACGCAGAACTCCTTTTTTCAGCCTTCTGCATTTTATCCGTCAATGCCATTATTGCATAATATTTGTGATGTCATTCTGTCAGGATAAATGTATCTAGACAATTAAATCTTTGATTTTGTTTAAAATAGCATGTACATTTTGTTGCCATTGCCACATAAAAGAGCCAGCAACAGTAATTCGCAAGTCTTGTCTGAAAAGTGAAAAGCAAGCATCACTCCTGTCCAACAATAAAACCTCTCTCTAGAGGGTACCTATATTGCTACATGTTAATAGGCTCATGGCCATCTCATGCAGTGATGTATAAGATTTCTCATGTAGTGCTATATAAGATATTTTACAAGTATAAAGGAGAAAGAGGGAATTGTTAGAGAGAGTGGTTTTGTGGAACAATGGCTCGTAATCTAAAATTTAGAACTATGAGACCTGTACCGTTATATTAGTTGTTACCAACTCACAACATTTTTGTCAATGTATAAATGTATAAATTAAGAAATCATGAGTTCCTATGAGACAGTTAAAAGAAAAGATATTATATTTCTTTTTTGCATATCATAGTAGCATAGTGTAGATACAGATGCTCATATACTCCCTCCATATTGCAATTAGAAGTCGTTTAGGACAGGATTACGCTTACCAAGGTGTGCCAGGGAGTGATTAATTAGAGGGTATTTTTCCATGTTTGCCCTTATTAAATAGGTCCGCGGTTGCATTCTTTACAAAAGCGATGCGTAGCCCGAGTGGCTTGTCCTGCGCGGCCCGATGCAGGAGATCGCCGGTTTGAGTCCTCGCACCCACGATAATATTTTTGTTGCCTGTAGTGCATTTTTGCATGGCGCGCGAACGGCGGCGTGCACGAACGGCGTGCGGCGTGAGGTGGAGATGGTGTGCGGTGGCGGCAGCCGCACTTGTTCTTAGTGGCATGCGGCTTGACGACGCGATTAAATTAAAGGGCCGTCGCATGAGGTGCCCATTAACACGGCGTCAGAAACGAAGAGATGGATTAACTCGCGCGGCGCGCTGGAGCCGAGGCGAGAGGGGCAGCGTCGTCCAAAGTTAACGTCAAGAGCCAGAACGACTTCTATTGCTTCGGATCGGTCCTTTCCCAGAACGACTCCTAATACCGATATGGAGGGAGTATGCACACATGGTCATCATTTTCTACGAGCACCTTCAAAAGACTTAGTTATAAGATTTCAGAAATGACAAGGTTGCACTAGACGACATCACCTACTACTGTTAAATCCTAGAATAAATTCAGCTCGAGAATATAGAACTAGATAGGCAGATTCTACCACAAGAAACCGAATCAGCTAAGCCTCGTTACATGATATTTACTAAGATAAATGTCTACTAAGATAACTCAAGACTACGAGACACTCTTGCATGCATCCACAGTTCCTAAGGTGTCCCCAACAGTGGTTGGCAATTGAGAAGTTCTTTGATCGGCATACTTGAAATGGGTGTTGTCAATTTGAAGCCAGCTGAGTATGAGCATCGTTGGCAGAAGAACCTGATTGTTTGCAACATCCAGTCATCTACATCTCATGAAAGATCTTGTAACCTATATTTTTTTTACTATTCCGAATACCTTGCCTGGCTTCATAGTTATAACTGGACGACTGGAGCGCCTAAGAGATCCACCCTGATCAATATCGATCATGATGACATTGACTGAGTTGTTTTCTTGTTCTCAAATGTGTTTTATGTTATTCTCGACATCTGCAGCCAACGGGTGTCTATTTATTGTTGCAATCTGTTGGCGTTGCTGACTGAAGTCTGAAGTCACTGAACGTTTGTTGCTCTTTCCTTCGCTGCTCCATCACTGCTGATGCAATCTGCAATCAAGACATCGAAGTGATCCACGCAGAACTCCTTTTTTCAGCCTTCTGCATTTTATCCGTCAATGCCATTATTGCATAATATTTGTGATGTCATTCTGTCAGGATAAATGTATCTAGACAATTAAATCTTTGATTTTGTTTAAAATAGCATGTACATTTTGTTGCCATTGCCACATAAAAGAGCCAGCAACAGTAATTCGCAAGTCTTGTCTGAAAAGTGAAAAGCAAGCATCACTCCTGTCCAACAATAAAACCTCTCTCTAGAGGGTACCTATATTGCTACATGTTAATAGGCTCATGGCCATCTCATGCAGTGATGTATAAGATTTCTCATGTAGTGCTATATAAGATATTTTACAAGTATAAAGGAGAAAGAGGGAATTGTTAGAGAGAGTGGTTTTGTGGAACAATGGCTCGTAATCTAAAATTTAGAACTATGAGACCTGTACCGTTATATTAGTTGTTACCAACTCACAACATTTTTGTCAATGTATAAATGTATAAATTAAGAAATCATGAGTTCCTATGAGACAGTTAAAAGAAAAGATATTATATTTCTTTTTTGCATATCATAGTAGCATAGTGTAGATACAGATGCTCATATACTCCCTCCATATTGCAATTAGAAGTCGTTTAGGACAGGATTACGCTTACCAAGGTGTGCCAGGGAGTGATTAATTAGAGGGTATTTTTCCATGTTTGCCCTTATTAAATAGGTCCGCGGTTGCATTCTTTACAAAAGCGATGCGTAGCCCGAGTGGCTTGTCCTGCGCGGCCCGATGCAGGAGATCGCCGGTTTGAGTCCTCGCACCCACGATAATATTTTTGTTGCCTGTAGTGCATTTTTGCATGGCGCGCGAACGGCGGCGTGCACGAACGGCGTGCGGCGTGAGGTGGAGATGGTGTGCGGTGGCGGCAGCCGCACTTGTTCTTAGTGGCATGCGGCTTGACGACGCGATTAAATTAAAGGGCCGTCGCATGAGGTGCCCATTAACACGGCGTCAGAAACGAAGAGATGGATTAACTCGCGCGGCGCGCTGGAGCCGAGGCGAGAGGGGCAGCGTCGTCCAAAGTTAACGTCAAGAGCCAGAACGACTTCTATTGCTTCGGATCGGTCCTTTCCCAGAACGACTCCTAATACCGATATGGAGGGAGTATGCACACATGGTCATCATTTTCTACGAGCACCTTCAAAAGACTTAGTTATAAGATTTCAGAAATGACAAGGTTGCACTAGACGACATCACCTACTACTGTTAAATCCTAGAATAAATTCAGCTCGAGAATATAGAACTAGATAGGCAGATTCTACCACAAGAAACCGAATCAGCTAAGCCTCGTTACATGATATTTACTAAGATAAATGTCTACTAAGATAACTCAAGACTACGAGACACTCTTGCATGCATCCACAGTTCCTAAGGTGTCCCCAACAGTGGTTGGCAATTGAGAAGTTCTTTGATCGGCATACTTAAATGGGTGTTGTCAATTTGAAGCCAGCTGAGTATGAGCATCGTTGGCAGAAGAACTTGATTGTTTGCAACATCCAGTCATCTACATCTCATGAAAGATCTTGTAACCTATATTTTTTTTACTATTCCGAATACCTTGCCTGGCTTCATAGTTATAACTGGACGACTGGAGCGCCTAAGAGATCCACCCTGATCAATATCGATCATGATGACATTGACTGAGTTGTTTTCTTGTTCTCAAATGTGTTTTATGTTATTCTCGACATCTGCAGCCAACGGGTGTCTATTTATTGTTGCAATCTGTTGGCGTTGCTGACTGAAGTCTGAAGTCACTGAACGTTTGTTGCTCTTTCCTTCGCTGCGCCATCACTGCTGATGCAATCTGCAATCAAGACATCGAAGTGATCCACGCAGAACTCCTTTTTTCAGCCTTCTGCATTTTATCCGTCAATGCCATTATTGCATAATATTTGTGATGTCATTCTGTCAGGATAAATGTATCTAGACAATTAAATCTTTGATTTTGTTTAAAATAGCATGTACATTTTGTTGCCATTGCCACATAAAAGAGCCAGCAACAGTAATTCGCAAGTCTTGTCTGAAAAGTGAAAAGCAAGCATCACTCCTGTCCAACAATAAAACCTCTCTCTAGAGGGTACCTATATTGCTACATGTTAATAGGCTCATGGCCATCTCATGCAGTGATGTATAAGATTTCTCATGTAGTGCTATATAAGATATTTTACAAGTATAAAGGAGAAAGAGGGAATTGTTAGAGAGAGTGGTTTTGTGGAACAATGGCTCGTAATCTAAAATTTAGAACTATGAGACCTGTACCGTTATATTAGTTGTTACCAACTCACAACATTTTTGTCAATGTATAAATGTATAAATTAAGAAATCATGAGTTCCTATGAGACAGTTAAAAGAAAAGATATTATATTTCTTTTTTGCATATCATAGTAGCATAGTGTAGATACAGATGCTCATATACTCCCTCCATATTGCAATTAGAAGTCGTTTAGGACAGGATTACGCTTACCAAGGTGTGCCAGGGAGTGATTAATTAGAGGGTATTTTTCCATGTTTGCCCTTATTAAATAGGTCCGCGGTTGCATTCTTTACAAAAGCGATGCGTAGCCCGAGTGGCTTGTCCTGCGCGGCCCGATGCAGGAGATCGCCGGTTTGAGTCCTCGCACCCACGATAATATTTTTGTTGCCTGTAGTGCATTTTTGCATGGCGCGCGAACGGCGGCGTGCACGAACGGCGTGCGGCGTGAGGTGGAGATGGTGTGCGGTGGCGGCAGCCGCACTTGTTCTTAGTGGCATGCGGCTTGACGACGCGATTAAATTAAAGGGCCGTCGCATGAGGTGCCCATTAACACGGCGTCAGAAACGAAGAGATGGATTAACTCGCGCGGCGCGCTGGAGCCGAGGCGAGAGGGGCAGCGTCGTCCAAAGTTAACGTCAAGAGCCAGAACGACTTCTATTGCTTCGGATCGGTCCTTTCCCAGAACGACTCCTAATACCGATATGGAGGGAGTATGCACACATGGTCATCATTTTCTACGAGCACCTTCAAAAGACTTAGTTATAAGATTTCAGAAATGACAAGGTTGCACTAGACGACATCACCTACTACTGTTAAATCCTAGAATAAATTCAGCTCGAGAATATAGAACTAGATAGGCAGATTCTACCACAAGAAACCGAATCAGCTAAGCCTCGTTACATGATATTTACTAAGATAAATGTCTACTAAGATAACTCAAGACTACGAGACACTCTTGCATGCATCCACAGTTCCTAAGGTGTCCCCAACAGTGGTTGGCAATTGAGAAGTTCTTTGATCGGCATACTTAAATGGGTGTTGTCAGTTTGAAGCCAGCTGAGTATGAGCATCGTTGGCAGAAGAACCTGATTGTTTGCAACATCCAGTCATCTACATCTCATGAAAGATCTTGTAACCTATATTTTTTTTACTATTCCGAATACCTTGCCTGGCTTCATAGTTATAACTGGACGACTGGAGCGCCTAAGAGATCCACCCTGATCAATATCGATCATGATGACATTGACTGAGTTGTTTTCTTGTTCTCAAATGTGTTTTATGTTATTCTCGACATCTGCAGCCAACGGGTGTCTATTTATTGTTGCAATCTGTTGGCGTTGCTGACTGAAGTCTGAAGTCACTGAACGTTTGTTGCTCTTTCCTTCGCTGCGCCATCACTGCTGATGCAATCTGCAATCAAGACATCAAAGTGATCCACGCAGAACTCCTTTTTTCAGCCTTCTGCATTTTATCCGTCAATGCCATTATTGCATAATATTTGTGATGTCATTCTGTCAGGATAAATGTATCTAGACAATTAAATCTTTGATTTTGTTTAAAATAGCATGTACATTTTGTTGCCATTGCCACATAAAAGAGCCAGCAACAGTAATTCGCAAGTCTTGTCTGAAAAGTGAAAAGCAAGCATCACTCCTGTCCAACAATAAAACCTCTCTCTAGAGGGTACCTATATTGCTACATGTTAATAGGCTCATGGCCATCTCATGCAGTGATGTATAAGATTTCTCATGTAGTGCTATATAAGATATTTTACAAGTATAAAGGAGAAAGAGGGAATTGTTAGAGAGAGTGGTTTTGTGGAACAATGGCTCGTAATCTAAAATTTAGAACTATGAGACCTGTACCGTTATATTAGTTGTTACCAACTCACAACATTTTTGTCAATGTATAAATGTATAAATTAAGAAATCATGAGTTCCTATGAGACAGTTAAAAGAAAAGATATTATATTTCTTTTTTGCATATCATAGTAGCATAGTGTAGATACAGATGCTCATATACTCCCTCCATATTGCAATTAGAAGTCGTTTAGGACAGGATTACGCTTACCAAGGTGTGCCAGGGAGTGATTAATTAGAGGGTATTTTTCCATGTTTGCCCTTATTAAATAGGTCCGCGGTTGCATTCTTTACAAAAGCGATGCGTAGCCCGAGTGGCTTGTCCTGCGCGGCCCGATGCAGGAGATCGCCAGTTTGAGTCCTCGCACCCACGATAATATTTTTGTTGCCTGTAGTGCATTTTTGCATGGCGCGCGAACGGCGGCGTGCACGAACGGCGTGCGGCGTGAGGTGGAGATGGTGTGCGGTGGCGGCAGCCGCACTTGTTCTTAGTGGCATGCGGCTTGACGACGCGATTAAATTAAAGGGCCGTCGCATGAGGTGCCCATTAACACGGCGTCAGAAACGAAGAGATGGATTAACTCGCGCGGCGCGCTGGAGCCGAGGCGAGAGGGGCAGCGTCGTCCAAAGTTAACGTCAAGAGCCAGAACGACTTCTATTGCTTCGGATCGGTCCTTTCCCAGAACGACTCCTAATACCGATATGGAGGGAGTATGCACACATGGTCATCATTTTCTACGAGCACCTTCAAAAGACTTAGTTATAAGATTTCAGAAATGACAAGGTTGCACTAGACGACATCACCTACTACTGTTAAATCCTAGAATAAATTCAGCTCGAGAATATAGAACTAGATAGGCAGATTCTACCACAAGAAACCGAATCAGCTAAGCCTCGTTACATGATATTTACTAAGATAAATGTCTACTAAGATAACTCAAGACTACGAGACACTCTTGCATGCATCCACAGTTCCTAAGGTGTCCCCAACAGTGGTTGGCAATTGAGAAGTTCTTTGATCGGCATACTTGAAATGGGTGTTGTCAATTTGAAGCCAGCTGAGTATGAGCATCGTTGGCAGAAGAACCTGATTGTTTGCAACATCCAGTCATCTACATCTCATGAAAGATCTTGTAACCTATATTTTTTTTACTATTCCGAATACCTTGCCTGGCTTCATAGTTATAACTGGACGACTGGAGCGCCTAAGAGATCCACCCTGATCAATATCGATCATGATGACATTGACTGAGTTGTTTTCTTGTTCTCAAATGTGTTTTATGTTATTCTCGACATCTGCAGCCAACGGGTGTCTATTTATTGTTGCAATCTGTTGGCGTTGCTGACTGAAGTCTGAAGTCACTGAACGTTTGTTGCTCTTTCCTTCGCTGCTCCATCACTGCTGATGCAATCTGCAATCAAGACATCGAAGTGATCCACGCAGAACTCCTTTTTTCAGCCTTCTGCATTTTATCCGTCAATGCCATTATTGCATAATATTTGTGATGTCATTCTGTCAGGATAAATGTATCTAGACAATTAAATCTTTGATTTTGTTTAAAATAGCATGTACATTTTGTTGCCATTGCCACATAAAAGAGCCAGCAACAGTAATTCGCAAGTCTTGTCTGAAAAGTGAAAAGCAAGCATCACTCCTGTCCAACAATAAAACCTCTCTCTAGAGGGTACCTATATTGCTACATGTTAATAGGCTCATGGCCATCTCATGCAGTGATGTATAAGATTTCTCATGTAGTGCTATATAAGATATTTTACAAGTATAAAGGAGAAAGAGGGAATTGTTAGAGAGAGTGGTTTTGTGGAACAATGGCTCGTAATCTAAAATTTAGAACTATGAGACCTGTACCGTTATATTAGTTGTTACCAACTCACAACATTTTTGTCAATGTATAAATGTATAAATTAAGAAATCATGAGTTCCTATGAGACAGTTAAAAGAAAAGATATTATATTTCTTTTTTGCATATCATAGTAGCATAGTGTAGATACAGATGCTCATATACTCCCTCCATATTGCAATTAGAAGTCGTTTAGGACAGGATTACGCTTACCAAGGTGTGCCAGGGAGTGATTAATTAGAGGGTATTTTTCCATGTTTGCCCTTATTAAATAGGTCCGCGGTTGCATTCTTTACAAAAGCGATGCGTAGCCCGAGTGGCTTGTCCTGCGCGGCCCGATGCAGGAGATCGCCGGTTTGAGTCCTCGCACCCACGATAATATTTTTGTTGCCTGTAGTGCATTTTTGCATGGCGCGCGAACGGCGGCGTGCACGAACGGCGTGCGGCGTGAGGTGGAGATGGTGTGCGGTGGCGGCAGCCGCACTTGTTCTTAGTGGCATGCGGCTTGACGACGCGATTAAATTAAAGGGCCGTCGCATGAGGTGCCCATTAACACGGCGTCAGAAACGAAGAGATGGATTAACTCGCGCGGCGCGCTGGAGCCGAGGCGAGAGGGGCAGCGTCGTCCAAAGTTAACGTCAAGAGCCAGAACGACTTCTATTGCTTCGGATCGGTCCTTTCCCAGAACGACTCCTAATACCGATATGGAGGGAGTATGCACACATGGTCATCATTTTCTACGAGCACCTTCAAAAGACTTAGTTATAAGATTTCAGAAATGACAAGGTTGCACTAGACGACATCACCTACTACTGTTAAATCCTAGAATAAATTCAGCTCGAGAATATAGAACTAGATAGGCAGATTCTACCACAAGAAACCGAATCAGCTAAGCCTCGTTACATGATATTTACTAAGATAAATGTCTACTAAGATAACTCAAGACTACGAGACACTCTTGCATGCATCCACAGTTCCTAAGGTGTCCCCAACAGTGGTTGGCAATTGAGAAGTTCTTTGATCGGCATACTTGAAATGGGTGTTGTCAATTTGAAGCCAGCTGAGTATGAGCATCGTTGGCAGAAGAACCTGATTGTTTGCAACATCCAGTCATCTACATCTCATGAAAGATCTTGTAACCTATATTTTTTTTACTATTCCGAATACCTTGCCTGGCTTCATAGTTATAACTGGACGACTGGAGCGCCTAAGAGATCCACCCTGATCAATATCGATCATGATGACATTGACTGAGTTGTTTTCTTGTTCTCAAATGTGTTTTATGTTATTCTCGACATCTGCAGCCAACGGGTGTCTATTTATTGTTGCAATCTGTTGGCGTTGCTGACTGAAGTCTGAAGTCACTGAACGTTTGTTGCTCTTTCCTTCGCTGCGCCATCACTGCTGATGCAATCTGCAATCAAGACATCGAAGTGATCCACGCAGAACTCCTTTTTTCAGCCTTCTGCATTTTATCCGTCAATGCCATTATTGCATAATATTTGTGATGTCATTCTGTCAGGATAAATGTATCTAGACAATTAAATCTTTGATTTTGTTTAAAATAGCATGTACATTTTGTTGCCATTGCCACATAAAAGAGCCAGCAACAGTAATTCGCAAGTCTTGTCTGAAAAGTGAAAAGCAAGCATCACTCCTGTCCAACAATAAAACCTCTCTCTAGAGGGTACCTATATTGCTACATGTTAATAGGCTCATGGCCATCTCATGCAGTGATGTATAAGATTTCTCATGTAGTGCTATATAAGATATTTTACAAGTATAAAGGAGAAAGAGGGAATTGTTAGAGAGAGTGGTTTTGTGGAACAATGGCTCGTAATCTAAAATTTAGAACTATGAGACCTGTACCGTTATATTAGTTGTTACCAACTCACAACATTTTTGTCAATGTATAAATGTATAAATTAAGAAATCATGAGTTCCTATGAGACAGTTAAAAGAAAAGATATTATATTTCTTTTTTGCATATCATAGTAGCATAGTGTAGATACAGATGCTCATATACTCCCTCCATATTGCAATTAGAAGTCGTTTAGGACAGGATTACGCTTACCAAGGTGTGCCAGGGAGTGATTAATTAGAGGGTATTTTTCCATGTTTGCCCTTATTAAATAGGTCCGCGGTTGCATTCTTTACAAAAGCGATGCGTAGCCCGAGTGGCTTGTCCTGCGCGGCCCGATGCAGGAGATCGCCGGTTTGAGTCCTCGCACCCACGATAATATTTTTGTTGCCTGTAGTGCATTTTTGCATGGCGCGCGAACGGCGGCGTGCACGAACGGCGTGCGGCATGAGGTGGAGATGGTGTGCGGTGGCGGCAGCCGCACTTGTTCTTAGTGGCATGCGGCTTGACGACGCGATTAAATTAAAGGGCCGTCGCATGAGGTGCCCATTAACATGGCGTCAGAAACGAAGAGATGGATTAACTCGCGCGGCGCGCTGGAGCCGAGGCGAGAGGGGCAGCGTCGTCCAAAGTTAACGTCAAGAGCCAGAACGACTTCTATTGCTTCGGATCGGTCCTTTCCCAGAACGACTCCTAATACCGATATGGAGGGAGTATGCACACATGGGCATCATTTTCTACGAGCACCTTCAAAAGACTTAGTTATAAGATTTCAGAAATGACAAGGTTGCACTAGACGACATCACCTACTACTGTTAAATCCTAGAATAAATTCAGCTCGAGAATATAGAACTAGATAGGCAGATTCTACCACAAGAAACCGAATCAGCTAAGCCTCGTTACATGATATTTACTAAGATAAATGTCTACTAAGATAACTCAAGACTACGAGACACTCTTGCATGCATCCACAGTTCCTAAGGTGTCCCCAACAGTGGTTGGCAATTGAGAAGTTCTTTGATCGGCATACTTGAAATGGGTGTTGTCAATTTGAAGCCAGCTGAGTATGAGCATCGTTGGCAGAAGAACCTGATTGTTTGCAACATCCAGTCATCTACATCTCATGAAAGATCTTGTAACCTATATTTTTTTTACTATTCCGAATACCTTGCCTGGCTTCATAGTTATAACTGGACGACTGGAGCGCCTACGAGATCCACCCTGATCAATATCGATCATGATGACATTGACTGAGTTGTTTTCTTGTTCTCAAATGTGTTTTATGTTATTCTCGACATCTGCAGCCAACGGGTGTCTATTTATTGTTGCAATCTGTTGGCGTTGCTGACTGAAGTCTGAAGTCACTGAACGTTTGTTGCTCTTTCCTTCGCTGCGCCATCACTGCTGATGCAATCTGCAATCAAGACATCGAAGTGATCCACGCAGAACTCCTTTTTTCAGCCTTCTGCATTTTATCCGTCAATGCCATTATTGCATAATATTTGTGATGTCATTCTGTCAGGATAAATGTATCTAGACAATTAAATCTTTGATTTTGTTTAAAATAGCATGTACATTTTGTTGCCATTGCCACATAAAAGAGCCAGCAACAGTAATTCGCAAGTCTTGTCTGAAAAGTGAAAAGCAAGCATCACTCCTGTCCAACAATAAAACCTCTCTCTAGAGGGTACCTATATTGCTACATGTTAATAGGCTCATGGCCATCTCATGCAGTGATGTATAAGATTTCTCATGTAGTGCTATATAAGATATTTTACAAGTATAAAGGAGAAAGAGGGAATTGTTAGAGAGAGTGGTTTTGTGGAACAATGGCTCGTAATCTAAAATTTAGAACTATGAGACCTGTACCGTTATATTAGTTGTTACCAACTCACAACATTTTTGTCAATGTATAAATGTATAAATTAAGAAATCATGAGTTCCTATGAGACAGTTAAAAGAAAAGATATTATATTTCTTTTTTGCATATCATAGTAGCATAGTGTAGATACAGATGCTCATATACTCCCTCCATATTGCAATTAGAAGTCGTTTAGGACAGGATTACGCTTACCAAGGTGTGCCAGGGAGTGATTAATTAGAGGGTATTTTTCCATGTTTGCCCTTATTAAATAGGTCCGCGGTTGCATTCTTTACAAAAGCGATGCGTAGCCCGAGTGGCTTGTCCTGCGCGGCCCGATGCAGGAGATCGCCGGTTTGAGTCCTCGCACCCACGATAATATTTTTGTTGCCTGTAGTGCATTTTTGCATGGCGCGCGAACGGCGGCGTGCACGAACGGCGTGCGGCGTGAGGTGGAGATGGTGTGCGGTGGCGGCAGCCGCACTTGTTCTTAGTGGCATGCGGCTTGACGACGCGATTAAATTAAAGGGCCGTCGCATGAGGTGCCCATTAACACGGCGTCAGAAACGAAGAGATGGATTAACTCGCGCGGCGCGCTGGAGCCGAGGCGAGAGGGGCAGCGTCGTCCAAAGTTAACGTCAAGAGCCAGAACGACTTCTATTGCTTCGGATCGGTCCTTTCCCAGAACGACTCCTAATACCGATATGGAGGGAGTATGCACACATGGGCATCATTTTCTACGAGCACCTTCAAAAGACTTAGTTATAAGATTTCAGAAATGACAAGGTTGCACTAGACGACATCACCTACTACTGTTAAATCCTAGAATAAATTCAGCTCGAGAATATAGAACTAGATAGGCAGATTCTACCACAAGAAACCGAATCAGCTAAGCCTCGTTACATGATATTTACTAAGATAAATGTCTACTAAGATAACTCAAGACTACGAGACACTCTTGCATGCATCCACAGTTCCTAAGGTGTCCCCAACAGTGGTGAAATCACCAGCTGAGGTGAGTTTTTATTGGTGACAGAGGAGAGGGAATAACGTGCTGGCGAGGGGAGAGAATAACATGCTAGCGCTATCCGCTTTTGGTCAGTCATGACCTAGAGCCTCCGGAACATGGAGCTAATCTTCGATAATGGCGATGAGCAAGGAAGCTTCATCGGCATCTGGCGCCTGATCATCTGCAGTATACAGAGGAGAGATTGTCAGTTCAAACTTCAATACAACATGATGGCACAAATGGTCTATTTTGTCAGATAGTGTAGCGTCCGTAATACTCTTAATTCGAATCATATACCTGAGGGCAGGTTGGAAATGATCTGCTCAACTATTCTGCCACCATTCACATCACGCCCCTTCTCCTCGCCCTTGCTACCACCATGACCAGCGTCGCCGATGCTCGTCTTGGCATCATCCTCAGCACTGTGGTTCCCGTTGCCATTGGCGCCTGACACCGCCACGCCGATCTTGGAAGCCACCGCGCTAAGAATGCCGCCACCATTGGCTTCCTCCCCCTTCTTCTCTTCACCATTATTGCCACGAACCGCTTCACCATTGCTCCTCTTGGCGTCGTCGTGCCCGCTATCGCCACGGCTGTCATCGCCATTCGCACCAGACATGGCCATGGCGCTCAGAATCCCGGCTTGCTCACCTGCCTTCACCTCCTCTGTTTCCATTGCTCCTACACGAATCAATCGGTCAATTGCAAAGACGCAAACATTTCCTGATCCAACTGGCCGCGGAGACCGGAGAACAGACGGTCCTTACCTGACGCCTGCGGTGGCGCAGGGGGCGAGCTGTGCAGCAGCTTCCGGAAGATCCCGCCGCCGCCACTACCGTCCGCCTCCTTGTCCTCGCCACCAGACGCCGCGGCCGCATTGCCACCGCCGCCGTCGCCGCTGCCACCGTTAGCACCGGACATCGCCGCGCCGATCCTGGACGCCATGGTGCTCAGGAACCCTCCCTCCTCACCCGGCTCGCCGTTGCCGTTAATGTCCCTCTTCCCCTCCTCGCCATCGGACGCCACGGTCACACTGACGACCTCGCCGCCGCTCCCGCCATTGGTCCCGGACATCGTCGCGCCGATCTTGGACGCCATGGCGCTCAGGAATCCGCCCTCCTCACCTGGCTTGCCGCCGCCGCCGCCAACACCGCCGGCCTCCCCTACTTCTTGACGCGCTTTCTTGTGCGGCGTCGTCTCGCTCTGCTCCCTCCTCTCCTCCACGCCCACCGAATCCTCCATCTTCTGGAAACGAAACCGCTAGAACTAAGCTCTCGACCAGCACAGTATTGAGTGCAGGCACATACGAAAACGAAACAGATCAGCCGGAGAGCAGAGGAGGAGCCGTGACGCAGGCGGCTATTTTTATAGCCGCTCGACGCGGGTGCTACACGCGTCCGGCGAGGACGGGGCTGCTCTTCTCGGAGCGCGTAGCCTGGCGCGCGCTGATTGGCTCCTCCTGCGGCATTTTTTCAATTCGTTTTGTGCTTTGGGCTTTGGTTTTTACTCCTCTTTCTGCGGGCAGGCGGTGAGATGTCGGGTGGACGGTGGATCGGGAAACGCAGCGCCTGTCGGTGAAGATGCTGTGTGAGTACGAGGCTAACAGACACTGATTAAACGATATCAGACTTTCTAACAGGAAAAAATCAACAATATCAGAGTGGCGCAGCGGAAGCGTGGTGGGCCCATAACCCACAGGTCACAGGATCGAAACCTGTCTCTGATATATTTTTTACGGTTTTTTTTTTGCCCAGTTTATATTCACTTTCCACCCTTTTCAATTTTTTTTGCCCAGTTTAGATTCTCTTTTCAGCCTTTGGCAAATTTTTTTTTTGCCCAATTTAGATTCTCTTTTCACCCTTTTCATTTTTTTTGTCCAATTAGATTCTCTTTCCATTTTGCAACCGGGTGTTTGCCATTCACATGCCAGAGCGCACATTTGGACGAACCTAACCTCTCTAGCATTTCTCCATTTCATTTCATATACACAGCTGAACCGATCACATCTTTCGCAAGTTCATGACGCGTGGTACGTCCAGCACAGAAGCGATGCGCAGTGCTGAGGACCTGATCTGCTCCGGGGCCAAGGCCAATGCAAAACCGACTTGGCGGCGCTGATGTCGTGAAAATCATCATGTCCAACTCGTGAAAATTTTAAACCTCACCATCACCCCCAACGATAAGCACCCTGTTCGCTTAATCATATCAGTCATATTTATTAGCCATGATATAGTATTTTTCTCTCACAACAAAACAGCATTAGTCGGCTTATAAGCCACGCAAACGATAACAGGGTGAAGATTATTACCCACACCAACCCGCAGCTAAACCCCTCGCCTAATAGGCTGTTGATTTGCCGGAGGGAAGCAGTTGGACACGCGCCCTATTATACTGCCGCCACCGCCATAAACAACGAGGAAACCAGCGTTTCTTCCCTAATCTAACCATTTCCTGCGTGATTGACACTAACCGTGCCGTGGCTAGTTAAATCTTAAATGAGGGGGAGGGGGTCACGCCTTCGTCGCGTGGCACCTCCCCCGACGCCCCCAACATGTTGTTACCGTGGCTGTGGCAGCCGGCCTCCTTCTCCATCCATACGTACTAGCAGTATCACCTTTTCTCCAGGGGTGATCTCATCTCGTCTCCGGCCGGCCGGCATCGTCGTCAGAGCTCTCGAGCTCGCCAGCGGTGGTTGGTCGTCGTCGAGGCCGGCCGATCGATGGGGAGGCCGCCGTGCTGCGACAAGGCGAACGTGAAGATGGGGCCGTGGACGCCGGAGGAGGACGCCAAGCTGCTGGCCTACACCTCCACCCATGGCACCGGCAACTGGACCAACGTGCCCCAGAGAGCAGGTGATCGTGCCGTGCACCAGGCCAGGCCAGATGAGGGCCTGCTGTGTGTGATGATATCTCTGCGTGCGTGTCATTTTGTTTTGTTTGGCTGATGGGGGCGTTGGACGACGGTGCATGATGTGATGATGCAGGGCTGAAGAGGTGCGGCAAGACCTGCAGGCTGAGGTACACCAACTACCTGCGTCCCAACCTGAAGCATGAGAACTTCACCCAGGAGGAGGAAGACCTCATCGTCACCCTCCACGCCACGCTTGGAAGCAGGTACACAGTACAGTGCTGCAAATCATGTACTCCTACAGTATATGGTCATTTGATTTGTTTCCACAGCTACTACCTCGACAACATGCATTCGCATCATCTTTCAGACTTCTCAGTTAGGAACTGGATAGTGTTTAGATCCTTTGTAGTACTACAGATAAAGCCAATTTATTATCTATCTCGATGCAGTTTTGAAACTAATTATCGCGTTAGAGAGTGTTGCTGCACTGAAGAAGATCTGAATTATGAAAGACACGTCCTATAGTTCTTATAAAGATTTAAAAAAAAGATTATGAATCCATGTACTGTGGCATTGTTCTGGGCATTGTTCTGCGGTAAAATTGTAAACATATGTTTCACATGAAAATTACTAGTAATCGGGTACGTGTTTGGGAAGCCGGAGTCTGCAGGATCTGAGATTCTGAATAATCTTAAGGAACTGTTAGCTTAAATTTAAAACCAATCCTAGCAATGCAATTTTCTAGAGAAATTGACGTCTTCATTCCAAACAAGCCCTAGAAACGGACAGCTAGGTCAGTAGTTCTCGCATCAGTGCCGTTGGTGATGGATTGAACCCTAGCTTGATGCGAATGAAAACGACATGACACCGTCGGGGAGACCGTTGGAGTTGAGCCACAGCCCAGTTCGCTTCGCGGAAAAAATAAGCTGAAATACTATTTTTGCTGTTTTGTTGTGAGCTGAAAAGTACGGATTATAAGAAAAACGAACATGGCTAATGCGTGCGCGCATGCAAAGTTGATTGGAATCGATGCTTCCATCTCACTCGTTCGTAGCCATAGTAGTACTATTACACTACAGTACTACACTCGTAGTCATAGAGTAAGTCATCTTGAAATGCATCTTAATTAACCTGCAATGGAAATTGTAGTGCGATCGAGCCATATGCATTGCATGAATCCGTAGATCGATGTCTGGCACGGCGTCGTCGATGGTGCGCTGATCAGGGCGACGATCGAACTGCATGCGTTTTGCAGGTGGTCTCTGATCGCGAACCAGCTGCCGGGGCGGACGAACAACGACGTGAAGAACTACTGGAACACGAAGCTGAGCAAGAAGCTGCGGCAGCGCGGGATCGACCCCACCACCCACCGCCCCATCGCCGACCTCATGCACAGCATCGGCGCGCTCGCCATCCGCCCGCCGCAGCCAGCGCCCTCTCCCAACGGCGGCTCCGCTACCTACCTCCCCGTGCCGGCGCTCCCGCTCGTCCACGACGTCGCGTACCACGCGGCTGGCATGCTGCCACCGATGACACCGGCGCAGCAGCAGCAGCAGGTCGTCATCGCGCGCGTGGACGCGGACGCGCCAGCGTCTCCGACGACGGAGCACGGCCAGGGCCAGCAGCTCAAGTGGAGCGACTTCCTCGCCGACGACGCCGCCGCGGCGGCGGCCGCGGCCGAGGCTCAGCAGCAGCAGGTTGTTCTTGGGCAGTACCACCACGAGGCGGCGGCCACCGCCGGCGCAGGCAGCGGCATCACCGTGCACGGCGCTGGGAGCAGCAGCAGCGCTTCGGCGGCCGGCGGTGACGACGGTGACATTGTTGGTGTCGGTGGCGGCGGCGGCGGCGATGACGGCGCGGCGGCGTTCATCGACGCCATCCTGGACTGCGACTAGGAGACGGGGGTGGACCAGCTCATCGCCGAGCTGCTGGCTGACCCGGGCCTACTACGCGGGCTCGTCGTCGTCGTCGTCGGAGATGGGCTGGGGCATGATTAATTAGTGGTTATGCAAAACTCATCAGACTGCTTATATGCTGCTTTGATTCAGTTACTATGAACTTCGTTATCAGGTAGTCAGTCAGCTGGTCAAACCTGCCGAGCTGATCCATTCATATGCTTGCACTGACTCTGGGTGTTTTCGGATTATTATTACTTGTACGGATAATTAACGTCGTTTGTGTGTGTGTTTTATTCCTTTTCCTAGAGGAAACTGTATTTGCGTGGTGCATTACTACTTTTAGGGGTGTCTACGAGCGAGAGCTGTTTTGTAGGAGCCATAACAGCTCCGGCTCCTCTGGCTCAAAAATGAATCCTCCAGAAAAACATTTGATAAGACTTCTCTGTAGGAGTTAGAGCTGAAGCCGGAGAAAGAGCCCGACCAAACATCCCTTAATCAAGCAGCCGCTGGTAACCTGGCACGTCTCCCGGCAGCTGAAAAATCACGGGGCCCTGTAACCATCAGGTTTGCGTTGCATCGGCCGCCACCACACACAGCGAGTCAGGGACACCGGACACCGTGAAACTCCACGCCCCGGCCGGCCCGTCCCTATCATCAGTTCCCTCACAAAGGTACGGAAGAACCGATCGATGCTTTGCCAATGGCCACTCACCACGGAATCAGTGTAAGAAAAAGAAAGCAAGAAAAGTCGTTAGCACGCAAACACACGGCACGAGCAATCGAGCACCATGGCTGGTCCCCAGCGCCTCCTCCTCCTGCCGCCGCTCGTGCTCCTCCTCGTCGCCGCCGGCGCGATCCTCCTGCCGCAGCGCGGGTCCGCGGAGGAGGGGAAGGTCTCCCTGGAGCTCTACTACGAGTCGCTGTGCCCGTACTGCTCGCGGTTCATCGTGAACCACCTCGCGGGGATCTTCGAGGACGGGCTCATCGACGCCGTCCACCTCCGGCTCGTCCCCTACGGCAACGCCCGCGTCGGGTCCAACAGCGAGATCTCGTGCCAGGTACGAAAATTTATATCATGACAGCGATCCCCCAATCATCGCAAAAACAAAACTGTTAATGAATCGCTCAATTACTGATGTATCGTCTTGTTGGCTTGAACTTATCAGTATAGTTTATCGACAATGAAATAGTGTTTTTTTTCTCGCAACAAATATTTCTTATAATCTACAGCCGAACAGCTCCATAGCCTTTTATTGGGTTGCTTAATTTTATATGCTAGAAATAAAGATTTATTTATTTTGGGAATATATAGTACTACTGGTACAACGATACTGTGCACACGGTAGCGGTCGTGCAAGCGTGGCATGTTAGCGCCCACACCATCATGCTCACCTGATCTGTGTCCCACATCTCACCTGTCACAGTAGCGGCATATAGGTTTTCAGAAGGGATGATGCTGACATTTGAGTTGTGACTCTCATTCTATGTATCTAAAATAGATGTTTCGTATATATACTCTGTTGGAGGCTGATACAGTACCACCGAAGATCCATTTTGGATTTGGATGCCCTTATGGGTACTATGTTGGAGATAATCTAACATCGCTATAGTTGTAGTAGACCACTTGCAACAATATCACTATAGCGGTGGTGGATCTTCATGTTGTTCACTACTACAAGATAGAAGACTAAAAAATATCATAATTACTCCTTTGCAGTCACCTGAAATTTTGCTTTTCTATCGGTCACCCATCTCCCCACACGTCATCTCTCGCCGACTCTCTCTCTCTCTTCTTCCCCAACTCCGGTGGGCTTAGAAGAGAAGAGCTTGGGGGAGGAAGGCTGACCATTCGGTGGGGGCGACGGGAGGGCGGTGTAGGGTCTTGGCGGCGGTGGAGGCGACCGGGCCAGGTCGGGGGCATCCATGGCCGGAGCTCGCCGTGGAAGAAAGACGGGGAGCTCCAGCGAAACCCTAGAGCGTAGTGGCAGGACGGTGAGCAGCGGTGAGGGTGGAGGCGAGGGCGAAGAAGGTGCGAGTGGGACGCCGAGGCAGGCGCTGGAGGGGTGCGGAGGTTGAAGATGACTGACACGTTAGTCACCTGCCGCCGATAAGTACCAAAAACATATACCATATTAAAATTAAGCAACAACTATTGCACTTAGCGCTCAATGTTGATATCTCCATGCTATCACTATATATATGTCATGTTCGTTTGGCTGATAAGCAATGGCTGAAAGAACTGTTGGCTGATTTGTTGCAAGAAAAAATTAATATTTATTGGCTGAAAAAGTACGGCTTATAAACCAAGCGAACAGGGCGATAGTTTGTTGTAGCTTTATAGGACATTATTCACAATGGGATGGTTCAGACGATGTCAATGCAAATGGTTTAAATGGCAATAATAATCGTCCTATTTGTTTGGGCTTGTTTGGCTGATAAGCCATAGCTGAAAGCACTGTTGGCTGATTTGGTGTGAGAGAAAAATATTATTCGTTGGCTGAAAAAGTACGGCTTATAAACCAAACAAGCCCAAGTGAATAGGGCGAATGTTGGAGATGGTGGTTTAGGCGATAATGAAGAATAATAGAAGTGGGACGTAGAATGGTGTTCCTTTTTATTGGTGCAAGGAGAATACTCGGTGAGTTGCTGCAGGGATTCTAAATAATTTAAAAAGAAATTAGACTATTTATATTTATAGTTATATGAATGAAACTATCTTAAATTAATTTTGGTGAATGGTTTGACATAAATAATATAGATAGCTAAATGCATGTCAGTGGATGAAGAGATAACTATCATAATTACATGTGCTAGTTGGCTATAATTGCAAGTTATAGTGGATTGTTGATGTGGATAGCTTGCATATTGAGAGAAAACTGACAATCAAAAGTTAATTTACTCATATGTTTTTTTATATCTTATTCATTTGTATTTTCTTTGTGACTTACACCATAAAAATGTACACAGTGACCTAGAAACTTCTAAGGGCATGTTTGGATGATGCGGTTTTGAAAATTGTAATATCACAAAACTGTTGTTTTATAAGTCAAAGAGACACAAAATCGCGGCTTAGAAAAAAAGGTAAAGACTATAGTTTTTGACAAAATCATGGTTTTAGAGACTACAAGATTTATTGCATCCAAACACGTTTTTAAAAACCAAAGTATTTTGTAAAACCATGGTATTTTTCTAATATTTTAAAAATACTTTGCATCCAAACAAGGCTATGTTAAGCAGACTTGATGTCGTATTGATATGCTCCAAATCTTTAGCTATTTTTAGACTTTTTAATTGAGGAAAATATTAGATGCAAATCATCCACTCCTTTCAAAAAACCGTACTTAGAGGTTTCCAAAAATTACGAAACGCTGCACTTGGCACCGCTATTTGCAGTCCGCTATCTCCGCTGTCAAAGACAGTAACTAATCATCTACTGCTTTCGCTCACGGCTCACCGTAATTGCCAGTTGCTTACGCAGACAAGAACACAGCACCTTCACCTTATGCCACGCATCCGTTGCTGGCTTCCCTCGTACTCTTTCGGGATGTGTCTGCATACTGTTGAGTCGGACCGTGTGCTCGCAGGTACTGTACGCACGGTCGCGGTCGCAGTCGCAGGCCAACTCCAATGGGGTTCAGGATCCCGTCCGCATTCACGGGCTGGGTCGGTCGGTCCCACGGTCGCTGCTCTTGAGACACGCACCGCGTCCCACGTGGCCCACGTGGATCCCCCCTCCCATACCACAGCCATCCCCCCACGCGGCGACCTACCGATCCACACACCCAATGGCCACCCGCCTCGCCATCGCCGCGCTCCTCCTGCTCGCCTCCGCCTCCTCCTCCGCAGCCGCGGCCGGCGAGGAGGAGGCCGGGAAGGTGGCCGTGGCGCTGTACTACGAGTCGCTGTGCCCCTACTCGGCGCGCTTCGTGGTGAACCACCTCGCCAAGGTCTTCGTGGACGGCCTCCTCGAGGTCGTGGACCTCACGCTCGTCCCCTACGGCAACGCTCGGATCCACCCCGGCGGAGTGATCTCCTGCCAGGTAGGGCGCCGCCCGACCAGCTCCTCGCGTTTCCTTGTGCAACTTCGTCCGGAATTGCGGTCCTTGAATTCGCATCCTGGGTGTCACTGCTTGCTGGAGTAGTGTACTACTCCTAGTTAATCTGAGACAGAATTGGGGATTTCGTTAATTACTCTTATTAGTAGTCTTGCTGATGCTAACACAGTAACACTGTTGAGCTGATGGTTGTTGTTGCAGCATGGTCCGTACGAGTGCCTTCTCAATACCGTGGAAGCTTGCGCCATCGACGCCTGGCCGGATTTGGTAATTCCCCTCTCCTCTTAAGCTCTGCCCACTCATAGGGCTTTGACCTGCATGCAAGAATGACTCCACGAAACTCCGGGCAAAACGGGTAAAGCTTGCAACCAGCCGACCGTCGATTGATAACAATGAATCTGCCACCGACAAATTAGTTGTTGCACTCTGTGATCAAAGCTTCCTGGTCAAACGGACAGCATTTCTGCAGTTTTTCTCAAGCAAATCCTGGGATTCTTGTACAGTAGTACTCCCTCAGTTCCAAATTAGATTCCGTTTGACTTTTTTATCCAAGTTTGACCGATCGTCTTATTCAAAAAAAAAATATGTGCAAACATAGTTAAATTTAAGTCATTCTTGAAGAACTTTTGTTAATAAGGCAAGTAAAAAAAAAGTGATATTTAGCACAAATTTTTGAATAAGACGAGTGGTCAAATTTGAGGTTAAAAAAGTCAAACGAACTATGATTTGGAACGGATTTAGCAGTTCTCAAGGCTTCCGTGTATGCCTCTGTCGTTGTTGTTGGGGACAGGATGTGCATTTCAGCTTCATCTACTGCGTGGAGGACCTGGTGGTGAAGCGCCAGTACAAGGATTGGGAGTCCTGCTTCCAGAAGCTGGGCCTCGACCCGGAGCCTGTAACACAATGCTACAACAGCGAACAAGGCCACAAGGTTCGTTCTCAATCCTTCTTCGGATAGCTTTTTTGTGCTGATCTCTCATTCTCTTGTAATTGTAATTCAATGCATGTCCTAAACGCAGTATGAATTTGCAACTTGTTCACTGATTTGTTCCAGCTTGAGCTCGAGTACGCGAACCAGACTAACGCTCTCGAGCCCCCGCACCGGTACGTCCCCTGGGTGGTCGTCGACGGGCAGCCCCTGCTAGAGGCAAGTTCCACCTGAACTTCAACTGCATCCATGGCTCACCCTTCGCCTTGCCCAACTGTTTGATCAAGCTCTCATTCCATTGGTGGTGACGAACATGTTTTCGTCGTTTCAGGATTACGAGAATTTCGAGGCTTACACCTGCAAGGCCTACAAGGGCACTCCACCGAAGGCCTGCGAGGGGCTGGGACGTCTGCAGATGGCGCTCGAGACAGCGGAGGCGCGCAACGGCGTCAGCTACAACTCCGGCGTCAGCAAGCTTGCAACTGCTGAAGATGGGGGTAGGGAGCAGCAGTAAAGGTGTGGCTGGGAGAATACTAATTGATTAGCGATGTGTCCTTTTGGGTCATGTGAACATAAGAACATTACCCGTTTCGGCCCGTTCTACTTGCTTTTGTTCTAGCTGAATTGTTGTGAGAAAAAAATACTATTTCGACTAAAAAAACAAGTTGAATAATGCGGATTATAAGGTAAGCCAAACGAGGGTCTTGCTCTCCAGGATACACAATTTATGGGGCCTGTACATCATACAGTAATAGCTAATATAGTAATAACATTATATAGTCGTTGCTGTTTATTATTATACTAATAGTTATGCACGTGCGGCATGCACGTGTCTATAAAAAGGATCATTGAAGAGGGATTACAATAAAACTTTCGAGAAATAGTAATACATATTTGAGAGAATTCATATAATAGATAACAAGAATACAGGTAGATGTCATGTTCGTTTGGCTTATAAGTCGTATTTTTTCAGTTAACAAATAATATTTTTCTCTCACAATCAATCAGTCAACAGTACTTTCAGTCATAGCTTATCAGCCAAACGAACAGGGCAAGAAATAATAATGTGTATTTGCCCAAGGAATTGACTGCTCAATTCATATAATGGATGTGTATTTACAAACAAGAGTTGGTTGCTAACCACCAACACCATATTGACATTCATATCAAAATCCAACCTACAACCAAAAGGATAACTTTATTTCAAAAGAACAGTCATTTACCTTATGGTATATATGCTTCAAAATTTCAAATGACAGAATTATCAATTATAATAGGCCTATGTACCAAACTGCATAACACATTGGATCATGAGTAGGCTAAGGAATCTTGTGAAATACTCAGATGTTCCACCATAATAATGGCTCTGCAACATAACCTGCTTTTCCCTTGTCACACGCACAAGCTCCAAGCTCAGTAACCCTATTAATTAGAACAATCCATATGAGCTAGCACAGGTGAAATTATAAAGCTTATTTTCACATCTTTAGTATGTTGCCATAGGACTCTGATGATCTTGCCATTGCCTTGGCCGTCAAGGTGTGAACTCAAGAGCTTGCTGTAAATGGTCGGCAATGGTGCTGGAGATACCTGTAAGCGAGTGAACATTTAGTTATGTTGTAAAATCTTACTCGTGCGTCGAATTGTTTCAGGTTGCTGTCTGTTATGAAATAATTATTGGAGGAGCAAGCATTTTCCTTGTACAGTTGAGGTCAATATCCACAACCACCGTGTATTTTTTAAGACAAAAAAAATCAACACCAAAATGCATCCGAGTACCTTGGCACCATTGGTGAGAGGAAGCCTACAAATGGCTACCTGGACATAGCCTACGGTTAGAGTCATGTCCGTTTTCCAGTTGCCCCCAGCTCTCCAAATCTTTCATCTGCCGTTTTATTCACCTTCTTGTCCTCAGAAAAAATATTATTGAGGTAGTCTTTATATTTTCTATATAGAATTTTGCAAACCTAAATTTATATATAAACCTAGAAAGAGAGCACTGTATTTAGCTTAAATCTTCTGCTTCGCCTTGTCTATGCTTCCTCACCACCTTCCCTCTTATCTTGTACATGCTTGCTCATGTACCCATCAAGTCCAGCTCAAAAACCATAACATAAATTAACACAATAGTGAACTGTTCATGAACAGGAATGTAGATGTAATCTTTAGATGGCCCCTAGAAAACAAAGTACATGATATTGATATGGTTCCGTGGTAGCATGACAGGAAAAAAATAACGAGTCTCTTTGTTTGGCAATGCAGCAGATCCATCTAGCTAACATGTTGTGATGCAAAAGAGGACAAAATCATAATGCAGCTCAAATTAAACGCCAAAAAGAGGAAAAAAAGACTGCTAATACAACATCCAAAAAAAAGAGGCAAAAAGAGAAAAAATCAAGAGGTGCTCAAACTTTGATGTCGGCGTGCTTAATTCCACCACATCTCTGGCGCCGCCCAGTGAGTAACGAATATGTTGGGGGCACAGTGGATCGCTCAGTGGGGGCAGCCCTGTGGAAAGGCAAATTGATGAAAAATTTCATAAGCTAGCTACATCCAATACAAAGCATAGGAAATTGTGATTTATCAAGGTAATACCTAAATTCATCTATGTTCACGAACTGAGAAACTTCCACCAGCGCATACTGAATTACCATGCAACTGGCAAGCCTGATAACACAGTTTATAAAATTCATACTGTACTAATAACACATGTAGCACTAAAGCCAGTCTCAATGGAGGTGGAAGACATTCTCATTTGAATGGAACTTTAAGAAGAAATAAAATGATGCCGAGCTGAGAATAAAAACTCACCAAAAAGAACTAATACTATCCATCCAATTGATACAAAAGAATATTTATTCTTACATATAGTATAAAAGAATATTTATTCACATTTATATGTAATTGAACACAGGTATTGCTTAAAATTTGCGATATCAGGCATACATACAGATGGAGGCAACGTTGAAGTTGCACAAATATTGCAGGAGCATTTTATATTGCTTTATCTTTATTTCTATTATATTCCTTTCTTTTGCGCCCTATAGACAGTCAAGCAAACGCAGATTAAGCATGGGGCTTGCAAATGATGGATCAATCTGTTCTTACCTGTCTGAGCCGGCGCCGACATCCATGTTCCGTCCGAGTTGCTGCGCCAGTCGAGAGGATCGCAGCAACGGTCGCCGCGACACCGCCAACTCCGTTGAGTCCAAGAAAAATAGGAAGACGCAGCAAAAACTTCATAAACACATCGGCGGTCTCACCTTTGCTTCTAAACCTTCAGATGCAAAACATCAAAGACACATCGACGGTCTCACCTTTGCTTCTAAACCTTCAGATGCAAAACATCAAAGACCACCATCAAGATGATGCTAATTCTTAGTACTGCTGGGCCGTTGTTGCTGTGCTGCTGCCCTCCATGACGTCAACCACCGGGCCGCCATTGTTTTGCCAAGTCGAGCACCCGCTGCAACCACCGCACACTTCTTCTGCTCTTGCCGCCATTACTCGCTGTCGTGCTTGCCATCAATTGCACTTTCATCTCATCTGCTTTTTAACTGCCTGGGCTGCCTACTGCATGCCGCACTCTCCTACTCTTGCCGGATAGCTTGTCCATGCATGGTGCTGCATTTTTAATTTCTACCGGAAACATCTCCAATCGCATCTATAACACAGCCATGCAAACAAGAAAAGTGAAGAGACGTGATTTAAAATACGTGAAGATCGAACCTCATCACCACGGGTGTGTGCTGCCATGCCAACAACAGTGATGACTGATGAGGATGGAGGGAGCATATATATATCCTGCTGTCCGCCTACTCGAGGGCTACCTCTCTCGTCCGCCGCCGGGGCGCACGACCAGTCCTCCGTGTGACGTGAGCGGCAGCGGACGGTGGCGAGCGCCGGCGAGGTGTTCGCGCTGGCCCGGGCGTAGGTGGACTACGTGCTGGGCAGCATGCAATCCGTCCGGGATGAGCTTCCTGGTCGGCTACGGCGCCCGGTTCCTCGCCAGGGTGCACCACCGCGCCGCCTCTCTATCGTGTCGTACAAGCACAGCAAGGAGTTCATCGATTGGCGGCGAGCAGAGGTTCGACGACTGGTTCATCTGCAAGGGCGCCAACCCCAACGTTGTAGTCGGCGCCATCGTTGGCGGTCCCGATCGCCAGGACCGGTTCAGGGACCAGAGGGACGGCGGAGGCCGATGTAGCCTATCCAAATATGATGGACGATGAAACCTCCTTTTATATGGCAGGGCCCAGGCCTAGGGTATAGCCACGAACAACTCGAGATCAATCTAGCGTGCGTGCGTGGGTACAGGAGGCGAGTATGTTGAGAGGTGGGTGAAAAAAATCGCCAGGGGAGAAGGGGTTCGATCCTTTTGAATGGCAGGAACGCAAACATGTCTTACGGGTGTGTAATATTATAGAGGGCCCACAACCAAATTAAGGTACACCATCAGATTTAAAGATGTTTAGTCATCCAAGGGTTTAGATATAGGGTGAGTAAGAAACTTTTGGTGAAACATATTTTTCAATTCCTTCGCTCTTATAGTATAGATATAGATAATTACATTTTTTATCCTCTTCAAAAATATATACATTATGTCTAGATGCATAATAGAAATAATATATCTAGAAAAACTAAATCGTCATATAATTTGGAAATTTGGAACGGATGGAGTAGTTTTTTTAATACAAAATCACTGACCCCAAAGAGAGAAACATATGATCCCGAAGGACCTAACTTCCTTTAAGATAAACATACCAGATATTTGTGTCAGGTATTGAACAAGATTCTTCGTGGGGGACTTCAAATATTTCTACGAAGCAGTATGATCTTAGAAGTGTGGCAAAGCGGTGGAAGGAACCGAGAATGGGATGAACCCATCTACGAAATGCGAGCAGATATCAAAAATTCAAAATTCATGGATAGAGTATTGAACGAAGTCTAGCTCATTGCACAAGTCATACAAGACAATTACAGTATCACCCTTCTCGTTTGGGCTTGTTTAGGTGATAAGCCATGCCTAAAAGTACTATTGGTTGATTTAGTGTGAGAGAAAAATATTATCCGTGGACTGAAAAAATACGGCTTATAAACCAAATAAACCCAAGCGAACGGGGCTATGTGTTAACATACATCAATCCTCGGTGTGTGTTGCAACTCGCCAGTCCACCACCTTACACACCAAAGCCGTCAGCTAAAATAGAGCTTGTCTATAGCCCGTTCTCTAGACTAAGCCAAACCAAAGAATATACGAGCACAAAAGCACAACCCCCCGGATAACTTCTGCTAAAGACGTAAATAGTCAATACTTTGATCTGATGTCAAAAATGGATGCTTTCCCTCAAGGTGCCACCAGCCATGTCCTGGTACTCGCTTCTGGACTTCTGGTACATCCAACAAAAATTACAATGATAGTAGATCTGCACCACCGGAATTCTAAGCTAATTAAAACACCAATTGCTCCTCTCATACATCGTGCATCTCAATCCCAGGATGTTACAGACAACGCAACCCAAAGATCATTAGATGTCCCAGATATATACATCCTATGTGTCTGGATCTGCTCATCGTTGGTACATAATGGGGTAGGGCTTGAATAATGACCGTTGCTTATTCTCTCCTGGACTGAGAATATGATTTCCCTTTGCATCGGTTCATGGCCGTTCAGAAGATTTCCCATGCTCAAAACTTTCCTCCAAGACTGATTAGCAGTAGGGGGAGGAAACAGGTTCGATACAGCATCTCTCTCATACATCCCGACCTTTTCCTTAGTTGTGAACTCCTAATATAGAATATTAAAAGAATGTCAGGAACATAGCCTCAGAAAATTTATCAGCAAAAGAAAATAACAGCTTGCCTAGGCACAGCAAGAAACTAATAGAGTAAGACCACTCTTAGAAAAAAGAAGAATTGGAGTAAACTAATAACAGAATGAAAAGCACACCGGGAGGAATAAAAATATCACTAGTCCACATCCACATGGCCACATGGTCTGGCTGAAAACGGTAAGAAAAACAGTGTGACAGAGAAGAAGCTTGCAGCTTACTATTATACAAATCAGAAGTTCTGACATGGCTATAATACGTAATGACTACCACCAACTTGTAGAGAAAAACTTAGGTGGTAGAACAATATCTTCATATTATGGAAACCCTTGAGTTTCCAGTATCTAATAACTGTCGGATAAATTTGAAGAACTGCATCGTCCATGATTTTAGCCTTTTAGGCATAATAAAGGCACGAGCAAATTAAATCAGATACGGACATTTTAGTTCCATTAACTTTGTTCATGTAAAAGATTACTTGTGTAACAACTGAGGGTAAGAACATAGGATTTACCTTTTCATAGCAAATGCTTTCCAGGCTAGTTCCCATTTTTGGAAGATAGTAGTTGAAGTAGTCGTAAAAAATTGCTTGAGCTAGTCGTGGAGCATCAATAAGCTTCCGATGGATGGAAGCAGCAAGAATCAGTAACTTCTCGATGTGCTCAAAAACTTGACAAAGCCGTTTCAGGTCTCCAGCCAAATCATTGACATCAGAATTCCCTGTTAAAACAATGGCCTAAGTATTCATGCCAGTGACCCGTGTTCAACATCCTCGAAGTTCTCTCTAGTTATTATGTGGAGCAAGCACCACTCCCGTGGTGGCAAGAATCCAGCAACAGGTTAGGCGGCATCATCTTTAGTAAGTTTCATCAGAGTTAGCCATTCGTTTAGAGTTTGTTAGCAGGATTGATTAGTTGATTGGTTTGTTAGTTTGTGAGAAATGATAGAAGATTGGTTGGCTTGTTGCCTATGTAAACCCATCTGATGTATCCTCGAAAGCTAAGCAATGAGATAATCTCCACCTACCTCTCTACCCAAAATAGGGCACCGATGCGAAAAACCTCACCTCATTGCCGATCACGACTACCACCTGCGTAGTCCTGGTCCCGTTCCCCAACACGACAACACTAGTCCCTAAAGGATGGCTGGCTTACAGCTAATAATCCAGGCTGTTTTTTAAAGCTGTACCCTCGATGAACGATATTCTTAACGGCATTACACATTTCAAACTGGATATTGGTTGCATTGTTAAACAAATAGAAGGATAAGCGAACACAAAAGGTTATCTTTAGAAGAGAAGGTCTCCTGTGAATATCAATCCATACATACTTCTTTCAAAATGTAAGTCTACAGTCCACACAGCTGTATGGAAAGTATAGTAGTACCTTGAAGAGATTTCAGTGTTGACGCCATGGTTGCATATAGCCGATCCATTTTTGTTTTCATTTCCTTGAAGCCACCATGCATGGTCCTATTCAGGATATCAGCTGACGATTTGAAAGCAGTGCACACCATTTGCTCAAGGAGCTGCTGTGGCCTCAAAGTTTCAAGGTAATGAAGCACCTGCGTATCACATATATAAAATGCTCAATAAGTAGCATGCTAGTATTTTATCGATAGTAAGAATTAAGATGCTATCTAATATTCATGAAGAATTCAAGGTCATGGTTCTAGTTTTAAAGTGATCATCCAACCCCGTACAGTTCAAAACCCCCCATCTTCCAGCAAAATAAAATGTGTGCTGCTTAAGTTGTAGTTTGTTTATACGAAAAATGATAAGGCACCCAAGGGTTCGCGCGTACTGGACATCACAACCGCATCCATGAAATCTCAAGATTTGTTTTCATGGCAAACGAGTTGACGACACTATCGATGACCTTCTTTATCTCATGGTATAGACAACGCAGCCGAGTGAATGGTTAGTTGATGGTGATGGTGGAGCAACAAGGGTGGGAGATGGTGGAGCCATTCCCTGTGGCCGGCGGTGGTGGTGGATGTTGGTGGCCGCGGAGCAGCGTGATTGGATTACGATTTCGAGGATGGCTCAAATAATCACCAGGCTTAGAGGTGTCTTGGTAGGTAGGACAAACCAACGGGGCGGCAGGTGGCAGGCGGCTAGGCCGGGTGGCAAGGGCGCCGCAGGCGGGCAGTGGGGGGCTAGTGTTGGGGAGGGATGGGTCAGGGGCACCCGGAGTGTTCCGCGGAGGTCGAGGTGGAGACAGGGGCAGTAGGTGAGTGGGGAAGTCGTCGCTGGTCATGGGCTGCTGTGGAGATTGCCAGCGGTGGGACGGCTGGGATGCAGAGGAGGAAGGGCAGGAGGAGGTAGGAGGATCAGTTTCCACCGAAGTTGGAGATGACAGCAGGTGCCAAGATGTCATTGTTTGCACTCATCAAGATCGCGTGCATGGATGGTCCAGATGTAGAAGGATGGCTGGGATGCAGAGCTAGAAGGATCCGTTTCCACCAGATCTGTTTGTCATCGTTTGCACTTCAAGTTCGCATCCATGGAGGGTCCAGATGTCCAGGACGTGGGAACACCTGGGCACAGAATCTGCTTTCTTTGTTTATTTTAATAATCGAAACTTTCAATTTACACTTCGTTAGTAATTGCATTGGTCATTTGTAATTGAATAGTATTCCATCCATTCCAAATTGTAAGTCATTTTGGCTTTTCTGCACTATGTCTAGATACATAGTGAAAACTATGTATTTAGAAAAGCCAAAACGACTTACAATTTGGAAAGGAGGGAGTAACTTGAGCACAAAATGACACCAGCCATCCTATAAGTAATAAGATGGTGAAATTACCAGCACAGGGGTAGTACCTTTTCTCCTTCCCGAACAGGGTCAAGCAAAGACTTCTGTTCGGAAACAGGCAATGGTGGAGCATCATTCCAGATTTTGCGCCACACATTCCCATGTTCAGACATACGCTGAGAAAGCTTTCCTTTGGGAGGCCAGCCTGCATTACCATCTGTTTTGTCCTCACTCACCCAGTCACCAGGTGAATGCCACCGAATAAAATCTTCAAAGACAGCATCTGGGTTTGCAGCTTTAAAAGCAGACATATCTAAGCAAGGAGCAGAGCTTCCTAATTAGTAGCAAATGAAGAAGTTCCACAATATAAGTAACAAAGAGGAAAAGTAGAATAACTTCTTCAAAAGCTCGTCATTGCTCATAAATTAGAGGAAGTAAAAGAAAATTCCTGAAGATAGACTCTAGAAACATTAACACATCATGTAACAAGTGAAATGTCATGCTGTTCCCACAAAATCTTACCGGAACATAATATATCCCTTTCCAGTTGTCCAGATAGACCCTGCAGGAACAGAGGAATGCTATGTAAATTCTTGTAAACTTGATCTTATTTAGGTAGGCTATCTGATAGAGTGATAGGTCCAGCATGCAATAGACTCAGTAGTACATATAATCCAATTAACAAACATACTGTAGTTCTTTGGATAAACCTATGAAACAGAAAGGGATTTGACCCTTCATGCATACAACAGCAATTTTGAAAACTTACAATGGCATTGCCAAAAGCTTCGGCTGCATGGAGCCTTTCTTCATGCATATCTTCGGTCATCAAAGGTGCATCCTAAGGAACTGATGGAAACATAAGGGAGTGCATGTGGATCACAATATTAAACCTGAAGAAGAGGGCAAACAGAACCTGAGTATATGGAGCATGCATTTCCTGAAACGTATTCAGGAGCATCATTTTAGGCACAACACCAGCTGATCCTTTCCTAGACTTGTTCACTGCCTGCTCTTAATTATGAGTTAGCAACTTAACATTAAATTGTTTTTGAGTTCCAAATAGACATATTGAATGAGAGTATTATTACCGTACTATTTGAAGTCTCATCTTTGTAGCCAGCACCTTTCTCACTGTTCAGTGATTTCTTTCTCTCAATGCATATCGTGAGCTTCAAGGAGGAAAAAAAAAACAAAAGACACAATTTATTCAATACGCTGGCAAAACATGTCACCCCTAAGGCCCTAAAAGCTTAAGGACCGAGTGAATTATTTTTTAGAATCTTTGCCAAAACCTAATACTCGGTTCATAAGATAACTAACAAATAGCTTCTTGTGCCAATTTTTGAAATGTGAAATAAATGGTGAAAAAAAATAGTTGAATCATTCTACAAACAGCAGCTTGCAGAAGCAAGTGAGAATTCATGAGATTGTATACCTTACTTTCTTTTTTCTCGAACACGCAGGTGTGTATCATTATATTAAGAAGGAAAGGGGTAAGAACCCTTAAAAAAGTCATACACCCACACCAATCAGAAATACAAACCAGTGTACGCCCTTTACCATAGAAAAATCAACCATGACCTAAACTTAACTCTCACTCGACACAAGGGCCAGGAGGTAGTTAATGCCTCGCGCCCTAGCCAGCCCGCAATAGTGCAGACTGTATACGTTGCTCGAATAACAGAATCAATAATGCATGGATCTTTCTTCCAGAATTGATTGTATATCAACCACCCCTCCCACCCCTCTCCTCTATCACTTCAAAAAGACCAAAAAAAAAACTTCAAATATTTTGTTGTCTTAACAATTCTCTGTAATTTTTCTTTTCCCAACACCCCCATAGTTTCCATCAGACTTGTCCTTCACTATCAGATGAAGTTACCTATCCACAGCCAGAGCAGGACCAACTTTTGGCCATGATCAGTACAACTCAAGGAGGTGCTGGCAGTAATATAGGCTGTGTTGATCAAAGTGGCAAAGACATGATGACATGGGTCATATTCTGCTTGCTGTTCTGGCATGGAAGCGGAGCAGAGCTGAGAGCATGCATTGGCTGAGCCAAGTGAAGACAGACATGCTAGAGTACTTTTATATGTGTATTCCTTTTTTATATATTCATGGCAACACAAGTGTTGGAGCTGCTTGGGTGGAGTAGGAAGTAGTCGTGTGAGGTGGGCGGACGGGGTTTGATCTCCCGGTGGCGACGAGGCTGGGATGCCATCCTGGAGGCCGGCGTCGAGAAAGAGAACGAGAGCGCTGTGGAAACGAGTTCGCCAAGGAGCGAGAGAGTTTACTCAAACCCTGGCTAAACCTTTCATTAACTCAAGTGTTCAATACTTAAAGGAAATCTCACACTCCCTAACAAACTCTTGCTAACATTTAGGAACTAACAAATGACTCTGAACCTATCCTGAGACTACGGATAGGCCGTTCCACGCTGTGGTGACCGCACCCAGCGCATGCCGTTCGCCTCCGGTCGTTGTGCGTCTCGCGTTGCGCCTTCTGTTGCTCGTGCCGCGCCCTAGCCACGGCTGCGTTTCCTCCTCTGGTAGACGTTGTCGACCATAACATCTCTCCCCCCCTCGGGAAACAGCTCGTCCTCGAGCTGGAACGAGGGGGGGGCAGCACAGAACGCCTCCACTGGCTCCCAGGTCGCTTCTTCTTCGGGCATGTTCTCCCACCGGACCAGCACGTGCCACACACCATGGCGAAGACTGGAGCGCAGAACACGAGCCGGCTGAGGCAGCAGACGACCGTCGCGTAGAGGCGGTAGAGGCGGAGTAGACATCGGCGGTGAACCGTGGAACGGCTTGAGGACGCCCACATGGAAGACGTCGTGGATGCGGGCGCCTTCAGGAAGCTGGAGACGGTACGCCACGGCGCCCACACGTTCGACGACCTGGAACGGCCCCGCATAACGGGGACCCAGCTTGCCACGGCGGCCCGACAGGAGCGACTGCGTCGGTCGATGAAGCACGCGCAGCCACACCCAGTCGCCCGGGGTGAACTCCAGAGCGCGGTGATGAGCGTCGTAGTAGCAGCGGGCGTATTCCTGTGCCTAGAAAAGCCTGGTGCGTACGTCGGTGAGGAAGGCGTCACGGTCGGCGAGCATGTGGTCGACGGTGTTCGTCCGCGCGCTGCCCGGCTGACATGGCAGCAGTGTCGGAGGAGGCCGGCCGTAGACAACTTGGAATGGCGTCGTACGGAGCGCGGAGTGGTAGGCGGTGTTGTAGCAAAACTCAGCCCACGGCAACCAGTCCAACCAAGCTCGCGGCCTGTCCCCGGTGATGCAGCGGAGATACATGGCAATCGTTTTGTTCACCGCTTCGCTCTAGCCGTCAGTTTGTGGGTGGAACGCAGAGCTCATCCGATGCTGCACGCCGGCGAGCTTGAAGAGGTCCCTCCAGACATGACCGGTGAACACGGGGTCCCGGTCACTGACGATGGACTCCGGGAACCTGTGGAGACGCACAATGTCGTGGAAGAACGCCCGAGACACCGAGGACGCCGTGTAGGGGTGGCTGAGCGGGATGAAGTGTGCGTATTTTGAAAAATGATCAACCACCGCGAGGATAACACTCTTGCCATGTACCTTAGGAAGGGCTTCGACGAAGTCCATGGACACATCAGCCCACACCCGCGATGGCACCGGCAGCGGTTGGAGGAGGCTGGCAGGATGCAGCGCTTCCGTCTTGTTCTGCTGGCATGTCGAGCAGGCGCGGACGTACTCGCGGACGTGGCAACGATCGTGCTCGATGTAGAAGTCAGCGCGAAGGCGTTGTAGGGTTTTCTGCACACCCTCGTGCCCGGCAGTATGAGCCAGGCGGAGCACGTCGGGGATGAGCGCCGACGTCGCGGGCAGGTAGACGAGCTCGTCGCGCAGGATGATGTCGTCTATCACCTGCCATGGTTCGCCGCGATCGCCCGTGTCGATGGCATCCCGAAGGGCGCAGAGTTCCGCGGAAGCCGCGATCTCGCGCCGTAGATCATCATAAAGCTCAAAGGACGGGGCGGACATGGCGTTGAGGACCACGTCATCACCGTCACGGCGGGATAGGGCGTCCGCCACAGCGTTGAGGCATCCCGGACGATATTCGACCCTGAAATCAAAGCCAAACAGTTTGCTAATCCACTGATGCCGCGGTATGGTAGAGAGCCGGTGATCCAACATGAATTTCAGGGCATAGTGGTCTGTGCGTGCGCACGACGAAGGAGCACCCCAGAGGTATGGACGCCCGTGTCGCACAGCTTGGACCAAGCCGATGAGCTCTCATTTGTACGCCGCGACCTTCATGTGGCGCAGCACGAATGGCTTGCTGAAGAACGCTAGTTGCCTAGCGCCCTAGTGCAGAACGATGCCAAAGCCGGAGCCGGACGCGTCGCAATCGACCACGAAGTCCGCCGTGAAGTCAGGAAGATGCAAGACCGGCGAGGCCGATAGCGCCGCGCTCGCCGCGTCGGTCCAGTGAAAGCCATCCTTCTTGAGCAACTACGTCAGCGGCGCGGCAATGGTCCCGAAGTCTTTGATGAAGCGGCGGTAGTAACCGGCTACGCCAAGGAACCCCCTCAGCCCCCGGGCGGAGCGCGGCTGCGGCCATGAGGCGACGGCCTCGACTTTGTCACTGTCCATGGCGACCCCGGCCTCCGAGATCACGTACCCGAGGTAGGCCACAGATGTCGTGGCGAAGGCGCACTTGGAGCGTTTCATGTGCAGTCGGTGCGCGCGCAGGGTTTCGAGGACCGCGCGCAGGTGTTGGAGGTGTTCTGTCCACGAACGGCTGTAGATGAGGATGTCGTCGAAGAAGACTAAGACGCAGCGGCGCAGGAACGGCAGCAACACCATGTTCATGAGGACTTGAAAGGTGGACGGCGCATTGGATAAGCCAAATGGCATCACC